>NC_134490.1:54348862-54648862 GCF_040206685.1 Ascaphus truei | reverse complement strand
CTATATCACTGGTCTAGCTGTCGGGCACCAAAAACACATTATCTACCAGTGTTTCCAAAAGTGTTGCGGAATACAGCAGCAAAACAACTTTGACGTCCATCACGTTTACATAAAAGTAAATGTGACAGCAACTGAAACAATTGTGTTTTTTTCCCTTGTGTGCACATCATTTTTAGAGGAATATACCCCAATAATATTCAGCATGACCGGACAAAGAATCTACAAATAAATAGCACTATAAAAATAAGACTGCTGGTCCTTTTACCAATTAAATTAAAAACCGAAGGCCAAAGTAGTGTCCGCTTCTTTAAAAGCAAAAACAGTCTGCACCTAGACCAGTGTTCCTGCCAGCAGAGCCAGGGAAGTACCAGTGTTACTGCCAGCAGAGCCAGGGAAGTACCAGTGTTACTGCCAGCAGAGCCAGGGAAGTACCAGTGTTACTGCCAGCAGAGCCAGGGAAGTACCAGTGTTACTGCCAGCAGAGCCAGGAAAGTACCAGTGTTACTGCCAGCAGAGCCAGGAAAGTACCAGTGTTACTGCCAGCAGAGCCAGGAAAGTACCAGTGTTACTGCCAGCAGAGCCAGGAAAGTACCAGTGTTACTGCCAGCAGAGCCAGGAAAGTACCAGTGTTACTGCCAGCAGAGCCAGGAAAGTACCAGTGTTACTGCCAGCAGAGCCAGGAAAGTACCAGTGTTACTGCCAGCAGAGCCAGGAAAGTACCAGTGTTACTGCCAGCAGAGCCAGGAAAGTACCAGTGTTACTGCCAGCAGAGCCAGGAAAGTACCAGTGTTACTGCCAGCAGAGCCAGGAAAGTACCAGTGTTACTGCCAGCAGAGCCAGGAAAGTACCAGTGTTACTGCCAGCAGAGCCAGGAAAGTACCAGTGTTACTGCCAGCAGAGCCAGGAAAGTACCAGTGTTACTGCCAGCAGAGCCAGGAAAATACCAGTGTTACTGCCAGCAGAACCAGGAAAGTACCAGTGTTACTGCCAGCAGAGCCAGGAAAGTACCAGTGTTACTGCCAGCAGAGCCAGGAAAGTACCAGTGTTACTGCCAGCAGAGCCAGGAAAGTACAAATGTTGGAAAGATATTGAAGACCAAAAAATAATAATTGTAAACATAATTTTCTGTATTTGATCCCCGCCCCAGCCAGGCACTATGTTTAACCACATTTACTGCAAGTGTGGCCATGTGTGCATTTTAACACAATGCGGTGTTGTACTCTAGCAGTGATGGGGTTAGGACTGGATTTTGATGCATTATTACTGTTCCAGTAAACGTTCCCAGCACCAGTCAGATCTGTATTATGCGTGTCTGGCACTGAGTGAACATCTCTTTAAAGTTGTTTTGTTGGGGTGCATGAGCGGCCTCTGGCTCTGGACTCTTTTGTACTTTCGCCACTGCAAAGTTGATCCCTTGAGTCAGGCCGGCTTGAGTTATATTAGCCACCTGGACCACGGAGCTGCGGATTTTGGCAAATGGTGATACTGCACGGTTGCCATTGCTGTCTGCTGGCGAAGGTGCAGAAGCCGAGCCTGAGCTCGTTTGTCCAGACTTGGAGGGCTGCACTGGCTCAACCGGCAACAACTGGGAGCCCATATTGTTAAGTGCCATGTCAAGTTGAGAAGGCCGGGGGAGCTGCTCTCCTTTGGACTCCAGTGTGTTCGTTTCAATTCTGGGGAGTTTATTGCCTGATAGTTCTTGGTCCCTGTGTTCCTCATTAAGAGCCTCCTTCAGGTTGCCATCTTTGGTCTGCGCGTCATGAATAAACTGGTGGCAGTAGGCATCTACAGGGGTGCCAAACTCTATGAGGACACTGTCCTGCTCAGGGGAGGGATCCCTGATAGCAGGCTCCTCACACCGGGTGATGTGGATTTCTGTGGGAATGTGGAGGCTGAGCTCTGCACTGCTGACAGACTGGGAGCGGTTGCCCAGACGGGGAACAGATGCAATGATCCCACAGCTGGGAAGCACATAGTCACTTTGCCCCATGTTCTCCAGTGAACCTGCCAGCTTCCGATCATCATCGGACTTGGGAAGAAAGTCGTCTGAGTGGAAAGAATCACTGTCTGATGAGAGCTCCAAGTCGGATTCTGTGTGACTTTTGACCTCTGTCCCAGGGTTATCCAGGCTGCTGTCAGACTTCCACAGAGTGACCTGCAGGTTGGGTTTGAGGAAGCCCTTCACCTCGGTCTTGTTGAAGGTCCCTAGCTTGCGTAAGCTCCCAATGTTGGTCTGTTTAACTTTCTGGTTCAGGGAGGAAAATTTACTCATTAGGAAGTTCTTGCTTTGGGCTAGGCCCATGCTGTTGAGCCCCAGTCTCTGGTTCTTGGAACGAATGCCCATTATGTCTTCATGGGGTTTGCTACTTTTTCTGAGAGAAAAAAAATTTAAAAAAAAAAAATTAGAGACCTGTGTTCAGTGACAAAGCATCAATTTTTATTTGTGGCCTCCTGAGGATTAACAAGCTACAGCATGAAGAGGGGGGAAAGAAAAACCTCACTTAACCTTTTAACACCACTACAAGAACTACTGCTGTCAGGTCCCGCCCATTACAGACCAAACAGAATGTTGATGAGGTTGGGGGGGGGGGGGGGGGGAGAATCCATCAAGTTCAACCTATGCTGAATTTACAGCACAAGTACTTATCCTATCTTTGTAGCTACACTATATTGATACACAGGAAGGCAAACAAAAACCCCAGTGACATATCATCCAATGCTGTTTCATAAGGGGACAATAAACGCCTTCCTGGCGGGCAATGAAATTACTCCCTGGTTCAACATCCTTCCCATGTTTTCTTATTTGGTATATCCCTGTATAACTTTCTTTTCTAAAACATGGCAGAGCACACAAGACAGTTCTTTGTACATAGTGCAATAATAAATATATTCTAAGACGGTGTGGCCAACTCTAGTCCTCAAGAGTCGTCCAGTTTTAAGGATATCTCTCAAAGATTGAGCCACCCGTGCTGAAGCGGGGATATCCTTAAAAACGAGGCCTGGCGTTACCCACCCCTGCACTAAGGGTTTCCCCGGTTTGATTATATATAGAGTATTAAGTGCTGTTCTCACCTTTCCAATTTCTTCTCAATGATCGGCACATCTGCCTCCATGGCTTGTTTGGTTATCCGCAGCATCTCCGCAATGCACAGAAGTGTATCTGCAAGACAGACAGACAGTCATGCCAGCCCTTCATACTGCCCGCTACTTAATTACCCCTAGCGCCTAACTAAGTGAACGCAACTTAGGTTGCTCTGATGTGTAATAAAACACCATGAATAACCACCGGATGGGAACAGGTTGATAAGTAGATGTACAACCCACATTCTGCAAGCAAATTGTATCTTCAGTAAGTGGGTCACCTGAAAATCCTCTGCCAGATTACATTTACATACAAAAGGGCAGCAAATAAGGAAGGCGCGGATTAGCAAGCGTCTAAATCAGTATCTTTCCACATGGTAAATAATGCAGCGAATAGTAATTGTAAACGACCAACTACTCCATCTCTTCAGCCAACTAGATCAGTGTACAGTAAAATAATTTTTCTTGTCACAAGTCCCTACAGAGACCTTGCAATCTATGACTTTGGTGCCTAAAGCACAAGGAGATACAGCGAGTTGCCCTAGTCCAGAAGGAGCCGACATTGGGATTAGAACCAGGCTCCCCAGTTTCCCACTCCGTGTTATTGTCATCAGAGCCTTTACTCGCTGAGCCGCTCCTGCAGCCCTAGGAGGAGGGAAAGTGCTGCGCGGGATTTTCTCACCTTTGCCATCCTCCTCCGGGTTACGCATCACAGCTCGCAAGGTGTGGAAATAGCCACTGTTCCCTTTGTATTTGTAATGCAACCTCATGCAGGAGAATTTGGGCTTCCCAAAGAAAGTAGGTTCAGGACCTGAGAGAAGAAGAGCAAAAGCGATGCAACAAAACATGCCACTTCCTGGGGGGAGAGCTTGTCACACCGCGCCGATTTGGGTTTAGTCCACAACCAGCAAATTAACTGGTAGCAAATTACTAGAATTGCCACACAAAACATTGCCAATTAATAAACGCTCAGGCAAGTTCTGCGAAACACTTAAGTCCTTGGTCAAATAAGTTGTATTCTTGCGTTGTCCAGGACTGACGTAGCCTGTCACAACTAAGCATGGTAAACGATTACAAAACACAGATTGAGGGCAGTATGTGGTAGTTGGCCAGAGTGTCGCTAATGACTAAACTTATGCCCAAACTAAAACACTTTAAGATCAACTATAACACAGTAACGGGGCCTCACCAATTTCGATTTTCTCCAAGTCATCCAAACTCAGCCTCTGATATTGATTCACTTTGTCAACTTCTTCATCATAGCTGTTTGGGGCAGGCAGACATTGAGCACCATTAATACCTTCTGCCTACAGACTGTAATCATCACTGCGTATATTTGAGGACAGGACATTTCTCTTTTCTCTGATACATTTTAACAAGCTTAAAAAAAAAAATTTAAATCAAAAGCTCACAAATCTGGAGGCTTTTTCCTGAGTAAGACATCAACTGAATTAAAATAGGTAATACCCAGGTGAAGAATGCTCATTTCTAAATAAAACTGGTATGATATCAATGTTATTAAAAGTGTAATAAGAGTTGGATACTATTATTGCACAAATAATGTATAGTTAGTGTGCAGAATCCCATAAAATATACATTATGTATTCCACTATGTAATAAGTTATTTATCATTGTTTTCTTCCTCAAACAAAAACTGTCACAAATAACACATTAAAAAGTAGCCTACTGTATATATTAAGCAGGTCATCTGTTCTGCCATGAAAAAAATGTTTATTTATTAGCACACCATAAGATACAGGGGCTTAAAGGAGCTGTCCCTTTGGGGGGGGAAGGGGCAGCAGGGGTTCTCTGGAGCTAAAATGCACTCATTTCAGTTCTGGGGACCCCCCACCCCCCCAAGATACTTACATCGGACGATGATGCTGGTATCTGAAATCAGTTTTAAGGTCCCGCGGGCCAATAGGAATTCACAAGGGATTACATCGCGGCTTCCTATTGGCCCGCGAGACTGTTAGACATTCCAATTGCCCAGCCCCTTTAGAGGCAAGTATCTCGGGAAGCGGGGGTCCCCGTGTCTGAAATGACTGCAGTTCAGCACCAAAGACCCTCTGCTTCAAACCCATTACAAGAGAAGTAACGCTACTTTAAATAAACTGACGAGGAATTACACGGAATACAGCCAAATATCAAGGAAGAGGCAGAACAGTGCACCCAGAGGTGTGGCTGCCAGGGTTTAATCTGACAAGACGGGGAACTATACAAGGAAGAGGCAGAACAGTGCACCCAGAGGTGTGGCTGCTAGGGATTAATCTGACAAGACGGTGAACTATACAAGGAAGAGCAGGATAGTGTACCCGGAGGTGTGGCTGCTAGGGATTAATCTGACAAGATGGTGAACTATACAAGGAAGAGCAGGATAGTGTACCCAGAGGTGTGGCTGCTAGGGATTAATCTGACAAGACGGTGAACTATACAAGGAAGAGCAGGATAGTGTACCCAGAGGTGTGGCTGCTAGGGATTAATCTGACAAGACGGGGAACTATACAAGGAAGAGGCAGAACAGTGCACCCGGAGGTGTGGCTGCTAGGGATTAATCTGACAAGACGGGGAACTATACAAAGAAGAGCAGGATAGTCAGCATCGGTTTGACTTACTAGGCAACATAATAGGCACAGTTGGAAAGCAGCAGCAGGACATCCACATCTTTGTGCGTGGCATCAATAAGGCTGCAGAGACAGACAGGGAACAGCAATTATTTTGCAACAGATCTAATCCAATGTCCATGTGCCGGCTCTAACACCAAACGGTTCAAATATTAACCACGGCTCCATCACAGGAGCTGTATTACCATGCAAAAGAAATAATTAATTCAGAAATACTTTAAAAAAATTAAAAAATAAATAAATAAAAAGGAATCGGCTGCAGGGCCAGCACTGGGTATAACCTCGTTAGACATCATTATACAAAGGTTAGAATACTAGCACATTTAAAAAAAAAACAGAACAACAGGGACCCTTTGTGAAATAATTATTTACAAATCATTTGGCCCAAGTAAGCGAGATTGGAGGCTCTTCACAAAACAGAAAATACATCGATATTGGAGTTCTGACCCATACCACGGGAAAAATAAGGGCTCCCAACCCTTAAATAGCAAATACTCTAGCACAGGGGTGCTCAACGCAAGCCCCCCAACAGGTCAGGTTTTTAGGATATCCCAGCTTTAGCACAGGTGGCTCAATCACAAGCTCAGTTGAAGACCGCCTCTGATTCAGCCACCTGTGCTGAAGCTGGGATATCCTGAAAACGTGACCTGTTGTGGGGGCTTGCGTTGAGCACCCCTGTGCTAGAGTATTTCCTATTTAAGGGCTGGGAGCCCCTATTTTTCCTGTGGCATGGGGTCAGAACTCCACTATATGACCTGTTTGATAACTGGAGTTGAGCACCCCTGCTCTAGCACGACCTCTGACCCCCTCCCCAGTTAGAAACATGAACTTGTTGTTGGTGTGTGCTATTGCCTGGCACAGACCTGGGATCGCAGTCTATAAGCGCCCAGCCTCCATGAAACTTCTCATCGTCTGGTAGCAGCATCTGCATGTAGTTCTGCAGCAGCTGACTGATCTGCTCCTGGTGGTTCCTCTGGCTTTCCCTATGCAGGGCTTCGTGTTCTTTCTCCCTCGTGAAGATAGCATAGAGATCCTCAGTCACGGGGACCCCCTGCATCAGATCTGCCGAGCAAAGTCAGGGTGTAAGGCAGAAGCACAACAGGAGAATCCCCAAGCAATCAAATGACTTCCAAGCTAGAACACAGCACCTGACACCAAGAGTCAAAGGGAATATCAACACCTTCACCATAGAGATTAGAGCAAAAGTAATATAGTGTTTCTGCAAGAGAGGAAAATCTGGCTAACGAAATGACATGGCCACGCTGTTCTATAATTATTCACTGCTCAGTAGGTTTAGAAATCCCCTAAAGTTAACCTTTAAAAAAGCAAAACTAGCTTTGCTACTAAGTATTTGGTGAATGCACCACCACCTACAAAATCCCTTACACCGCTGCGGTTTGCCAACTCCGTTACGGTGACGTGGCGCGCATGGATCATAAGCAAAAGGGGCACCTTTGTGGGGCAAGAAAATTGCATCATATCAAATTTAAAAAAAAAATGTTATAAATGAAATTTTGTATTTTTTTATTTAAATGCATTTAGTGCCATTTTGTTCCAGTATTGCACCGCTTTTGCCTTGATTCATACACCCCTGTGATTTTAGGCAAATACACTTGGGTCTGGAAGTCACACATAAATGGAGTAATGCATATAGTCCTTAACACAGTGAATTGCATCACCATAATGAATACTAGTTTTTACCTATAGCAAAGTAATCTCCAATATTGAATGACTGACCAGCATTTACCCGCGATCACTGCCCATGGAGGTCAATGAACTGTTCTCTTACCGATCACCGCTTGCCGGTACGCATCCTTAAAGCGATTCAGATAGTATCTATTTGCAGAGTTGACTCCATCTTTCATCACCCCAGCCAGCTTCCTCTCACCGGTCCGTGTGAAGTCTCCCTGGAACATGGGTCAAAAGCAAAACAAATAAATAAAACGGGGTCCGCAAGCAGTGTCGTGATGAACCCCCAACACGTGAGAAAAAGTGAGAAAAAGAAGGGCACACGAGAGTGAGTTTCCATGTTCCAGGTGCATCAAATGGCAGAGAAACCAAGCAAAGCCAAGCTCAACGGCCACATATAATATAGTGAGGCGCGAAATGAAACCAGCGAGTGGACATTCCCACATCAAATATGGGAAGTGAAGATCTTCATAGTCGATGTCACACTCAAAAATGTTATTTGGGATGTGCCAACCTATTATTGTGTCCGCCTTGGAGACCCAGTACAATGGGGTGTCAGGACAACAACATGACAACAGTAATATACTGGTACAGAAGGTAAGAAGGGCCCTTATGGGTCTGTACTGGTAAAAAAAAAAAAAAAAAACATTGCTCAGAAACTAACACGTCTCTGTTCCAGTCTGAGTGTTCTTGAGATCAGTCTCCAGTGTTAAAGGGGATTAGAAAGTAAAACAATGGAAATATCACATGGATCATCTGTGATTCACAAATAGTCTTTTAAAGGACTTCCCTTAGCCAGGCCCTTAACTATCACTGCTGTAGTGGCCTGCAGTGCATTGATGCCAGGCACACATGCAATATTTACATTGCAGGGTTCAAACATCCAACAAAATAGTTTGAGCCTTTTCCCTGACAAAGACCATGTACGATTGTGCCAGCGTATTCAGAGAGTAATGCAGGGACCCAAAAACGGAAACACCCTCAATAGTCCTATACCCATCAGGGGGGATGGTCCTACCCCTGTGTTTAGTTTACGGTCAGCCCTCCTGTGGCCGAGCTTTTACTGTACCCGCCCGGTTTAACACCTTGCTCTCCTGCCACTAATCCCCTTTAAGATGATTAATGTGGGTGTTGACTTCAGCATTACAGGTACAGTTCTCTCCAAAAAAAAGTAACTCTGAACAGATTAGTGTATTTCCCTTTAAATAAAAACCACCTTAATTTTATTTTACCATCCGTTTGTTAATTTATATTACAAAGGCCCAGCGCCTGTAGCGGAGTTCTCACATCTCTGCTGTTTAGTCCAAGTTGTTCCAGCTCAACAGGCAGCACAGAGCTGTTTTCCAGGCAGACTTCAAAAAGTGTATACAGTAGCCAAACAGGAGAAGATGACGGTGCACAGCAAATTACAAAGAAGAGCGGGAGCACAAGAAATCGTGAAAAAATTTATTTCTTGGCACAAATCCAGAGCACTCCCTTCATTTTGCTATGGATGTGTGCCAATAAATATATATTTTTTCAACTGAGCCACTGATTGAGCCACCTGTGCTGAAGCAGGGATATCCTTAGAACCTGACCTGTTGGTGGTCCTTGAGGACTGGAGTTGGCCACCCCTGCTTTAAAGGGTATCGGGGTATGCTGATGCTAATCCCTGCAGCATGCTCATTTGCAAGCCCCCAGACATAGGCAACAGCAGCTTCAACTTCACACGTACAAGAGGGATGTGAAATGCATGGCTGAGAATGGGAGCCCCACAACACAATGAATACAGAGTCCCCGTAACCTGAGGTGTAACGTTCATGTTCCACAACACCTGTAATCTCGTACCTTGAGCGCTGCGGTTCCAGCATACTGCCGGCTGATGGAATCGCCATTGTTCGCCCACATGATCTGGTAAAGGCGATAGCATTTCATTGGCAGCAGCTGCTCCGGAGGCATCACACCTAATTTTTTAAGCTGGGTAGAGAGAGACACAAGGAAATAGAAGTTCAATAGCACTGGCTGTCTGCCAAGCATACCCTGCCAAGTCTATCTTCAGCTTTTAAAAGAGAATGGTGTATCCCATTACAAAGTAAGGAACTTATGCTTGGGACATGACCGAAAGTCCACTACCAGCAATAGAAAATATACTTTAATCATTATAGAGGCTCTCCACTAATTAGTAAACTAGTGGTTGAATCATGGTGCGGAGGACTGAAGATTACTTCCAGACCCATTTTGGCCATTTTAAACATGGAAGTCCTTGGAAATGTACACGTTCTCTGCCCACTTTGTATTGAAAGTATTTGTGACATGTCACAATAAGGCTCCCACTATGGGAAGGTAGGTCTGTGCCATGCCATTATCTCATTGATGTGCCTCCCGGATCATTACCTGCTGCTCCATGACCACTCTTGCGATAGCAGCCTGTACGACATTGGTACGATCTAGGCAGTCCATACAGTTCACTCGGAAAATACCTTCCTGCTTGCAGATCACACCAGCCTGATCCACCCTTCCAAGATGACAGGAGACAGGTCACATATCTGTCCCACATAAAACTGCTGTCATCGCTAAGCAGACAAGTTCATTAGTGTAAAAAAAACAAAAAGGCAGCAGTATCCTGTCAGCAACTCATTAGACAGCGAAAATAAGTCCTTTCCATGAACATGTAGTACCCGTACCTCCCCAACACTCGTATACTCACCAGCACCATTTTAGGTCCATGATAATGTCACAGATGGCATCTGTCAGAGTCTGAACGTTCTCAAACTTCATTCCACGGCTGCAGAAAATTGGATACTTTAATACAAAACACTATCAGAAATATAAAATACCCATCTAATGAATATTTACAATAAAATCCCGGCATTACACTAATAGTTGTAGCGCCCGAAGTAAATTGTAGATACCGAGAAAAGCCAAAGCACACAAGAAGAAGTTGGTAGTCTGTCTTTTATTTCAGTGCTTGATTCGCAAAGGATACTCAACCCAGAGCGATTACCAAGTCCATCCCACTAACACAAATGGGGAATAGATGCAACGTCACCGTGCCCACTGCTTTTGATATTCTAGTGTCTAGAGCAGTTTCCAAAGCAGCCAATCAGGAGGCGGCATCAGGTGCCTGGGGGATGTGGCCAAGCAGAGGCAGGAAGCAGCATGGGCAGGAGAGCGGTGAGGCTGTGTGTGTGTGTGTGTGTGTGTGTGTGTGTGTGTGTGTGTGTGTGTGTATATGTGTGTGTGTATATGTGTGTGTGTGTGTGTGTGTATATATGTGTGTGTGTGTGTGTGTGTGTGTGTGTGTGTGTGTGTGTGTGTGTGTGTGTGTGTGTGTGTGTGTGTGTGTGTGTGTGTGTGTGTGTGTGTGTGTGTGTGTGTGTGTGTGTGTGTGTGTGTGTGTGTGTGTGTGTGTGTTTTGAGGGAGGAGAGAGAGACAGAGAGAAAGAGAGACAGACAGAAAGAGAAAGAGACAGACAGACAGAAAGAGAAAGAGAGGAGAGAAACAAATGTGGATTCTACCAGCCCACGTACGCCACTGAATGGAAGACCAGGAGCACCAGATGTATCTTGACACACCCAATAGCTAGGCCGTTAACATTGGGGAGAGTGCAAACCTTCCCTCTGCTTTATCCACCAAGCAAGCAACACAAAAGTTATAAAGAGAACTGCAGTGTCTTAACTAAGAATGTTGGCACCAGAGGGTAACAATTCTGGAAAACGCTTACCAGTGCTCGTGAAAATCAAAGGACACGTAGGTGAGGCTGGGATTGTTAAATAACAACACTTGTTTCAGGTAAGCATCCCCGATTATCTTCTCTCTGCCAGCCTGGTCCACCAGATTAATGAGAACCTGCCCGGGATGTACATACAGATGAAGGGACTACAACTGAATGTATATTTAAATCACTAAAACTTGTCAACTTGGGAGTAACGTAATGCAAGATACCGATTCTCAGGGTGGTGTCACACTATTATAACTTCACTTTTCAAATAACTTTAGTGGTTCACTTCCTTGTGAAAACTTTTTTTTTTTTTTATAACAGATCACAGGAATATCCATAAGAAAGCAAAAAAAAAAAACCTTCAACAGAATTCCTTTAGACATGTTTAGCAATGGTCCTTTTTTTTACATATATTTAGAACATTTACATTGGTCCATTAAAGCAGGGGGGCGGAAACTTTTTGGTTTGCGCCCCCCCCCCCCCCTTCCTGCTCGCAACCCCCTTAACTTTCCTCCGGCATCGGCGGCATCATTTCACGTCACGGCGTAATTTGACTCCGCATTGTCATGATGACACGTCGACCAGAAGCCGCCGGAGAGAATAAGAGGCATACAGAGGACTGGCGCTCCAACCGGCATTTTATTTAAATGATGTGTGGAAGAAGAGCGCGAGGCCTCTGTAAGCACCACGCCCCCTCCAGAAAATGTCATGCACCCCTGCATTAAAGTATCAAAACATGCAAAGAATGCAAGAACTGCTTATACATGAACGGGAAGCCCACCTGTTTCTTGTAAATGGAAAGTTCTTGATGAAAATGCGAGCAGAAATACTGGCTTGTTTCCTTCTCAACTACAGGAGACGAGAGAAGAGGAAACGATACAACCCGATTAATCATCACACACAAAAAGTGCCACTGCAAATTCTATCACAAGAATAGCACCGCAAACATGGCCCACCAAATTACTATAGAACAAAAAGGTGGCCAACTTCAGTCCTCAAGGGCCACCAACAGGTCAGGTTTTCAGGGAATCCCAGCATCAGCACAGGTGGCTTAATCAGTCTCTGCTTCAGCATGGTGGCTCAATCAGTGGCTCAGACTGACAGCCACCTGTGCTGAAGCAGGGATATCCTTAAAACTTGACCTGTTGGTGGCCCATGAGGACTGGAGTTGGCCACCCATGCTATAGAACATTTGAAGCAGGCACAAAACAAAGAAAGGTACGTGTTAGAAATGTACCACGTGTTATCCTGTATACCCCCCACCACCACCACGGTTCTTTGGCCATGCAAACTTACCCTTGTCCAACCGTGGCCGTGGGTTGTACCGATACCCCACCTGGCTCCAGAACACCGGCACGGAGCCCCGGGTTTGGACGAACGACAAGGTGTGGCAGTGCACGTGAATCAGCTGCTCCGTCTCTACGTAGTTTGCCACGTGTCCACTTTTATCCACTCCTCTGCGTTTGTACCTCATGCCTGGGGACAGAACACGCACCCGATACACTGGTTATAGGTCAGACAGACAGACACACACACACACACAAAATCTCCATATACCACCCCCCCCCCCCCCCCCAAAAAAAAGGGTCAGGTTTTAAGGGTATCCCAGCTTCAGTTGAAGATTGAGCCACCTGTGCTGACGCTGGGATATCCTTAAAACCTGATCTGTTCGGGGTCTTGAGGACTGGAGTTGAGAACCTGTTTTGGAATTTGTGATTTAATTATACATGCTTAGTCTTTCCAAGAAAAAACTTCAGATGATAAAAAGCACCAATGTTTGGAATGTTCCCTGTCCGATAAAACAAAGAAATCCATTTCAAAACATTCTTTGGTCTTTTGAATTCCCTGTAAACATGATTATGCTTTGCCCAAAGTATTTCATTTATCTTGAGGAGACAGAGCAGACAGAGCAGACAGAGCAGGCCAGTTTCATTATTAAAGCCATAAAAATGTTTCCATTGGATGCGACACCCGAGAGATATTCCAGAAAAGATAAATATTAGGATCTTTAACTAAATAAAGTAAGAACGCTGCACTTATACTGAATCGGGGGAAGTCCCGTTAAACATTTCGCTGCCAATAACAAATAACCCTTGTTCTACACATCATCTTGTTGGTGGTTAATGGTGGATGACAGCATGGAGTACCAAGGATACCCAAGGAAAATCTGCACAGAAGTCAGGCACGTCTGCTAATAAACTTGGGCTGAACGACTCGGATAACGACACTGAGTTTGCAGCAGGGGAGCCGGGTACAAATGTAGTGGTGTCCGCGCCGTGTGACCATGCAAGTCACTTTATCTCCCTGTGCCTCACCAGGAGTGCAAGTTCTGCGCTGCAGGGACTCCTTGTGCCTGCACAATTCTATGTACAGCGCGGCGTACATGGCCAGCGCTATATATATGTAAATATATCAATAAAAAGAAGCAGAGCAGCATCTTTGCTATCAATGTATCAAAGCAAACGGGGGATAAGACTTAATAATAAATGTCAACGGCGTATTTACCATGCGATACAGAGGAGACACACACACACACACACACACACTTCTAAGCCTCACACCCATGAGACAATAGGGAGCCCCAATGTCAGTAGCCAGCTTTGATTTTACCAGCACATTATAAAAGGTATCTCTCTATGGGACGGTACGGGTCGGGGGGTGAGGGGGGGGGGGAGTTTGTGGAGCTAGGAAGAGCACGGTTCTGTGCCAGGGGACCCCCTCTATTCTAAAAACAGGGTGTTGCTGCATTAAATAATACAGCACACTATAGATCTTTTCATGTTCCTTTTTTTAATCTTCAAAATATGTAAGGTGACATCGCACAATAAAAGTGCAGGCCCTTGTGTGACCATCATAAAGCAGGTCGTTACATGTAAGAATATAGATATCTATAAAACAAATACATAGTATCCAAGTATTTGAAGTCATGTGTTAGTCTGTAAATATGGGAAGATGACAGCTGGGAGGGTTTTATTCCGACGAACACGTCCCTTTCGTGTGATATCGCTGTGCTGAATGGGAATTTCCAGACAAAGCCCCTCTGTCTCCCTCCTGCCACCAACAAGGAGAGGACAAGCCAGAGGTAGAGACAGACCGATGAGAAGTCTTCTTCATTTCCCCAAAACCAACAGAGCTTTTAGCAGTTAGGTTTCAGGAAGAAAACGACATTCGGCTTTCAAAATGTTTTTGCAATCTCAGTGATATCATTAGATGTGTCGTCACTGGGGTTTTTGTTTGCTTTCCTCTGAATCAATATATTAGAAGTGCAAATATAGGACCGAGTATCTATCGTCTAAATTTAGCATAGGTTGAACTTAATGGGCGCATTGCAACTTCATGTACCTATACAACTATACACCTATGCACCTTTAAACTAATGTTAAAGAAAAACTAAAATAAGTCAGTTGGAAATGTCAGAACGGATGGACGTTAGGTCAGATTTGCGTTGAAAGGTTGATGGGGACATGGCAGTGGGAGGTTACTTAACACTTACCTGCTCGGTGCCTGCTTCGGCGTGATATAAGCGCCACCATAAAGCGCGGGTGGACATCATCCACACACGTTGGAGGTTCCTGGGGAGGAGTCTCGGGGCTGCTCTTCTCGTCGTCAGAAGACTCGTTGTAATTTACCACCAGCTCTTCGATTTGTACAAATCCCTGAATCACAGGAAGGATCCAGGAACTCCCCTGGGGATCCTGAAGAAACGGGTAAGGCATAACCGCAGGGTTAAAAAATAATTTTTTTTAAAAATCACACGCATACTCCCGAGTATATCTACATCGTTTATCTATAGGGCTGCAGGCAATAACTTTTTTCCCAATGGGCTTAGATATTGTTGCAAGGGCGAGAGTGAGGGCTACAATTTATTGGTGGGCCCTGGCTCCCCCAGAAAGCGAGGGCATGAGGCTCAAGTATAGATTGGTGAACTGCTAACATGTTCAATAAAGATGCTCGTGAGCTTAACGGGAAGTGAGCGAGACGCATTGGGCATAAATGTGATACTTTCACATCCACTGTGGTTATAATTTCCCATCCTGTGTGAAAGTTCTTCATGTTAGGACATTACTAGTTTACTTGCAGTTGACTCAGGGGTGAGTAACTGCAGTCCTAAGGGCCACCAGCAGGTCAGCACAGGTAGATCACAGTCCCTGCTTCAGCACAGATTGCTCAATCAGTCCCAGCTTCAGCACAAGTTGCTCAGTCGCTGATTGAGTCACCTGTGCTGAAGCAGGGATATTCTGAAAACCTGAGCAGTTGGTGGCCCCTAGGACTGGAGATGTCCACTGAGTTAACTACACCTGAAAAAGGGGTGTTATTGTGAGACGGCAAATAAACAAATAACAGCCTAACAATATGGATATTCCCACTGAATGCGTACAGCTTGAGAATAAAGTTCAGACCTGGCATACTAATGTGTGCCTGCTCAGTGCTGCGTCTTTGGATGGGTGGTCATCAATCTTACCTTTATGTTGATGAGGTCCTCAATCATGTATTTGTTCCAGAAGAACCTGTCATCTACCTGAAGGAGGAAAACATTAAAATAGCATACAAGATCCAATCCACCGACAGCATCTTTTAGCAAAGGTCTCTTCAAACACACCAACGTGATCCTGTTGGAAGATAGATACCATTTGGATTTGACCGGCTCATTCCAAGAAAATAAGTGGCTATTGCACAACATATATCAAAATCTGGAGCAGGGGGTGAAGGTTTGTGAGCTGTAAGAGCTAGTGACTCTTGTATGTTGCAATGGCCAAACTTCAGTAAACCGCTTCATATAATAGGAACTGCAAAGTAACTTCAAATGGGACATTGAGCCCAAAGGGTTCTCAACTACAATACATTCAATCAGCTCTTTTGAGGCATGAGAATTCGGACACTCAGACACACTCATGTTGATTGTTGCAGCTCTGTTGAATGTTGTCATCGGCTTACTGACCCAATAATGTATAATTTCCCACGTGTTGTTCTTGGTGACATCTTTGACTGTCACAAAGAACATGTCTCCAGGACGTCAGCTGCCCAAAACAGCACACTTGGAGATAGATATATAGACGTATTAGCGGAATTACCCGGCGTTGCCCGGGGAGGGGAGAGGATTGTCCAAAGTAGCGAACGTTCAAGGTAATTCTTGAAGTTCTGACAACACAACAACTGTGTGACCCCTATATAGCCCCGCAAACCTGTCTGGACCCTGCTCTTGGCCTCCCTCATCTCCACCCTCCATATAAAATCCACCCTCTCCTTCGTCCTTGCGGCCCCCGGATGCCAGTCTCCTCTGCCGCCTCCTATCCGCCATTGACAATTTCTCCAAGCAAGGTTAGCCACTGGATGTCGTGCCTGGTAGGCTATATATCTGGCATGTGACATTATAAATCTCTCTATATATCTTGACAAAGTTGAGACATTAGGGGGTCTGGCATAACAACATAACAGCATTTAGGATGAAGCCATTTTGTGTGAATATTTCAATCCGCCATCTTGTCTTGTCTCTGTGAGTCTTAATTTCTGTGTTTCATTTCTGTATAAACAAATGTGTGAAGCAGAAAATGGAATGTTATCGCTCTTAGCTGAATTTATTGACCTTTCCTCATCCAATCAGCTTCAAATTGAAAGTGTAAACAGGCTAAAGGTTATGATAACCCATGAGATAAACTTAGATTCTCGCAGTGAAACTAGTTCTCACACAAATACCAGGTGGTAGGATAGGCACATCCCATTTAACCCCAGAATGGTTTTTAGCTGACAGGTAGTTATACAATATTGTTATGTATTACAAAATGAGGTAATGTTTAGTGACGTGCAAGCCCCCCCATAAAGGGGTGGAGCTTTAGGATTTAGGGTATAAATATATGGCATACCATGTTTATTGTTGAGAGAGCTTTTGTTTTGAAGCTGTCTCCGTTGTGCACTTGACTTGAATAAATTCACGTGTTATTCTGTTTTCAAAATAACCTCAGACTGTGTTTTTTATTTACGTTTTTCTCAATCTAGATCTATAAATATACGAAGCAATGTGCCGAACACCAAAACCCGACCTACGCTCTTCCTTTTTATCCTATTAGATAGCATGCCAAGTTTGGTGGCTCTAGGATTAAGGGTGTGGATTTGTATAGCCAGATAAACAAACTTTCTGAATTATACTATAGATAGTATCACAACACATGTCAATGTAACTCACAGGACTCAGACCTGGAGTGGAGGCTCTGTGCCTTCAAGTAAATGTGCAGCAGCAGCACTAAGCAGTGCAGTGTTACAAGACAGGGCTGAATGGGAGAGAAGCATATGAACAGCTACCAATACTTACAACTTACACCAAAGCCTACAAAAAACATTGAGTGAGAAATGCCCACTTCCTATCACTTTCCATTGGTTGCAATATAAAAATCGCACCCACTGTGCCTTCCAAGGTCGGAGCTTGGAAACCAACGTCGTTTTGCTCAACAACAAAACTATTATTATAGATGCCAATCCTGGACTTATTTTTCTAGTCCTCACGATGGGATCTCCGTCTCTCCACTATTTGACATTCCCCCGAGTTTGGACATTTTCAGAACACCTCACTCTAGCCAAAAGTGATGGGTTTGGAGGGGTTTGAAGGGCACCTTCGGTATACCACAACTTGTTAAGCCTGGCCCTTCTTGCCCATTTTAGGCTGCGCTTATAGTGCCGGCGACAGTGACAGCGACGCAACGTTGCGGCAAAACAAATGCATTGCCGACGTCGCGTGCGCTTATAGTAAGGGCGGCGCGACAGAGCGATGGATTGGTCCCGATCGCTGGAAGTCATCTCTATTTGATTTTCCAGCGACCGTCGCGTCGCCGGCACTAGAAGCGTAGCCTTACTCTTCGTGAGGAGACTCACCCTTTGCCACAGTGGTAGCTGGCTCTTCTCCCCAGAACTCTGTCTCTGTACCGAGTTGGTCAGGTCGTACGTCCAGCTGTAGTAGAAGGAGTCGGAATCCATGAACATCTTGAACAGTTCCTCCAGCAGCCGCCGCTCCAGCTTCTCCTTTTCTTTACTTTCTTTCACCTGAAACACCAAACACAAGGAAACGTACAGAAATCCATTTGTCTTTGTTTAGCTGCCAGAGTCACACAGAATTTGATACCAGAAACAAAAAAGGGGAGAAAAGTTATAATTCCATTACAAGGAACTTCAGGAGGCGACTAAAAGAGCAATCTACCCAATATCCTACGTTTGTTTTTTCAAATAAATCAGTTCCATAGCATTAGGTAATACTACCTTATTTTATTTTAAAATTAAACTCTTAATACCATTTTAATGAGTTCTAATATACTGAGCATCTTTTGATTTCTATAGCAGGTTTTAGCCACCTCCCCAGAAGTGCAAGATCTTTGCAACACTTTCCTGTTTGTGATAATTTGTTGCCAATATTCCCAGCAGTTTGCAGCTGAGACTGCAACAATAATGTTACCTTAGTAATATAATACATTGTAGTTATTGAGTTACACTGACTGAAGGATTGATTTGAAACGGAAAAGCAGCCATTTAGTGAACCCTGGGAAGCAGGATTTTGCTGATCGATCACAGGCGAATGAATCGATCGGCAGCTTAGGTAGTTTTCAATAAATGTAATCAACGGCTGTATATATTAAAAGACAAAATGTAAAAATATATATTTTAAGGTGCTTGTATTTTGTTTAATCTATGTGTGCACTGTTTTTCTACTACACATGCAAGACCAAATGAAGTTAATTACCTCAGTGGGTTCTTTGTAATATTTAACTTGTTTTCTACACCAACGTAACGTTGGTGATCAGGTTGCACACCTGGAACTTGTGCATACAGTCTCTCGCACTACTGCCTCAAAACACACACAAATCGCAGGAACCTTAAGAGGCAGAAGGGCTTAGAATCCTTCTAAAAATCCAAACGAACATACAATTTATCCCATGACCGATGAATATATACTGGAGTCGGCATTGTTTTTCTTAAAGCATTATCTAACCCTCAATAATCTCAGAACACAGCCGATAGTCAGTGGTCATACACTGAAAGGCTAATACTGTAAATGGTTTTCACATTCCAATCTAGAACTGCATTAAACACACACCTATGTCTCTGGGACATGCGTGGGGTCCAAATACAGCTCCCAAAAATCGAATGGGAAACATTCCCATACAAGGGAAGAGAGGAGTCAGTATGAGAGGGGCTTGGAGGAAAATATATTATGTGGCGGTTCCAGGGGAATTCCAAAAAGGGTTTACATTTTCCAGCCTACACACATACTAAATATATATCATATAATTGATATAGATATATCATTCCACATGAAAGGTGCAGTTTTACAGACTTAGAAAAGTTTACACCCTTTTTTAAACCTGTATGGCGTCTATTTTATTTATATTGCAAACTGTGTACTTAAAAACATCTTCTCGGGGGGCACAAATTAATAATAAAACAGTTAAGCTGAGAGCATGGAAATATTCATATGGTTCTGCACACAAGCATATTAATGCTATGTCTGTGAGTAAGGTTGGAAAGGGCTGCTGGAGAAAACAAAACTAATACACTATAATAATAATAAGAATGCATTGAGTGATTAAAGCTGCAGTTCAAGCAATATCCTACCTATGTGTGGGGGTTTATTTTTTCATAAATCAGTTCTGTACTATGAGAAAATACTTGTAGCATTTTTTTTTTAATACTTTTTAATGTATTCTAATCTAATAAGCATTTTTGTTTCTATAGCAACCATTTACAAAGCCACATCCCCATCCACCGAGACAGGCTCTGGCACACCCCTTTTGCCCTCTCTGTAGCAGTGCACCAATTGTATCTAGTGACTGCCTGGTCACATGATCTTCCCCACAGGACTTGGCATCTTTGGTCCTCTTCTGCAGCAGTGACAGCCATTAAGTGAACCCCGGAGCCGAATCTTTGTCGATCGATCACAGAAGAATGGATCGATCAACAACTTGGCTAATTACTTGTGTGGATTGTGTTGCTGCACATATTGAATAGAATTTTTATTTTTAAACCGCAGCTTGAACAGAAAAGTGAGCCAGCATAACAGATGGGAAAGTGCAATATAGACATACAGAAATAAATACAAGTATCACTATGCATCGTCTTGAGACATATGATAATATCCGTGTGCCGGACCTGTGACTGCTACTAGTCACCATCAGAACATGGAGTTTCTCGACATGCTGCAAATATTACATTGCAAAGCTTTGTGGCGCCTTGATCCATTATTCCCCAACCAATATGCTGTGAAGCCATGAACCATAGTAGGAAAACTTGCAGCATCATTCAAATACGTAAAAAGCTTCCCTAGCAAGGAGAAAAAAGTCTTCACTGCATATTGATTATAGGCCAAATGTCCCTGCGCTAAGATTACCAGATCATTTGTGTTCGGGCTTTTGTTGTAATGGCAAAACAACAAACAACAACATCGCCCCTTCAGAACCAAAGCAGATGTCAGTCCACTCCCCCCTAAAGGGACCAAAGATCTCTGTGTAGTTACTCGGACTACAAGAGAGTCTGCAAGCAAGCCCCCCTACTGACATCGTACGCAGCACTGCAGATAGAATTTCTGCAGGCACGGGTCCCTGCCCCAAAGAGCTTACAATCCATTTTTTTGTGCCTGGGGCACAGGGAGATGAGGCGACTTGCCCAAGGTCACAAGGAGATGACACAGGGATTTGAACTGGCCTGCCCTGATTCATACTCAGCGTCATTACTCACCGAGCCACTCCTCCCTACTTAAATACAATAAACAATAGTGTAATTAGCGCGTTGGCAGCCATGACGCTGCTGGAAGATTGGTACGGTTGCAGATCAGATGCACTGTAATAAAATGTTTCACCATTACACTTGTGGTTTTGCAAACATGAGGTTAATTCAGCAGCTCTTGTCTTCAGAAGCCCACGGAAAGCTTAATTACCATGGTTCTGCTAACTAAACAAACCTTCCATGGCAAGACTGCATAAACCCAGACTGGCTGCTCATGCGCAGTCACAGCCTGTTTAGACACTGTGGGGGTTCTTCCCCATCGGGTCACTATTACACAGACACTGAAGTCAGTTTAATGAATAACTTGCCCGTGCCTCCTATGTAAATAAGATTTCCTATGCACTTGCAGTAGCTCAGGGCTGCAAAACCATGGTGATCGATGTTACAAAGCTAGAGAAAGTGGTGTCTCAAATGCTATGGTCACTTCCTGGATGAACCAATTTATCTTCCCGCAACTCAAACCCCAGCGGGTGATTGTCAGGGCAGGGAGTCAGTGGGCCCATCATGTTCTGCATACATCGTCACTGTACTTAATATACTGACAGCATATACACTTTCAAAAGGACAAGTTATTAGAAACCTCCCTATGTATATAGAGCATGGGCGGCCAACTCCAGTCCTTTAGAGCTACCAAACAGCTCAGGTGTTCAGGATAATCACTTCTTCAGCACAAGTGGCTCAATCAGTGGCTCAGTCAAATACTGTGCCACCTATGCTGAAGCAGGGATATCCTGAAAACCTGACCTGTTGGTGGCCCTTGAGGACCGGAGTTGGCCACCCCCAACAGAGTATAACACATATCTAAATCTCACTATGCATGTGTGGGGTCAGTCACAAGGATGTTTGCATGTGCATCAAAACCACAGTACTCTGAAGTGTCACCATTGTGGAAATAATGTGAGCTGCTTGGTGCACAGCGTGCATCAAAATAGCAACGACAAAAAGGTGTTAAGCCTTTAGGCACCCTCTGAGGCTTCCTTGAAGCCCCCCCAAAAAAAGAGGACAGAAAGTGTCAAAAAACAACAATTAAAAAAAAAAAAGTGTTTAATAGAGCAGCGTTGCACAAACTTTTTACGCTGCGGCCCCCTTCCTGGGAGCCGCAGCATTCGCGCCCCCGCCCCCCCCCCCCCCCGAAGGCACGGTTTCAAATGACGTTGCGGGACACGTCATGTGACCCCACCGCGGCATTTGACGTGCGTTGCCATGGCGACGTGACGTCACATGACCCCACGCGTCATTTTCCACGGCGACACGTCGCCAAAGACACGGCTGCCAGTAGGTAAGGCCTCACGCCTCCCCCGGAATTAAATGCCATGGGGAAGAGCGCGCTCCCCCCTGCAAATTCTCCCACCCCCCCCAGTTTGTGCACCGCTGTAATAGAACATGAAATACCCCGACTGGCAGGTCACCCCTACTGTATGTAACAGAGGCCCCCTTCCCTTTCCTTTCCCTGCCTCTATGCAGAACAAACTATTTGTGTTAACGGAATACTATGAGAATGCCTGACCGAGATGTGAAGAGGCACCTGTCAAACAAATGTGCTCTGCCAGCAAGTCGTCTAAACCGTGTGTACACAAGTGAAATCATTTTATTGGGGTAGCAGACTATATAATATGTGGACTTTCATTTCCAGCCATATGTGACCCAGATATGGAGCCCTAGCAAACATTCCACTCATTTTCCTAAACTGCTACAAGGCTTGGCAACTTTATTTGGTCACAATGGACACAGGGAGCACATACACGGCTCGTCAACAACCCACATCACGGGGGACCACAAATTGGCTTATCTATTCTCAAACACTTTATTATAAACAATAATTATTTCAAATTCGAGAACGTCTTACCACTGATGTGGGACAGTGATAAGTCCATTATGGCCCCATCACATGCCAACATTTATACAAGACCCTTCCCGTACCCGGAGGTTATGCAGTACAATAATTGCAAGAATCACTACATAGGAGGACATCTTGTGGACTGAACGGGAGACTATTCAGTTATACAGAAAAGGAACGGCCTCACATCACACACACACACACACACACACATTAATATAAAAGGGTTCTTTCTTGATGTTGCCATCAATATTAGTGAGGGATTCATTCTAGAGTACACCATAAGCCACCCTCCACCACTGAAGGCCTGCCGCACTCACAGATGGTCCATGTTGCTAGAATACGTGACCTTGGGACTTGCGACATCCAGCCCAATGAGATGTCCCAGAGATTTTGGAGAGGGGGTACTCATCCACGAGACTGAGAACAGCATTCGTAAGGCCATAAAACTAGACCACCACAGTCTAATCAGGGGTGAGCAAACTTTTTCGAGCCCCCCTTTTCATCTATGACATTTCTCGGGCTCCCCCTGCCTGATGTAATCAAAATCACATGGAAAAAAAAAACCCTTTATTAAACGGTATACAATGTAAATACAAATATGTCTAAGGCCGCGCATATAGTGCCCGCGACGGAGACGCGTGATGTCACCGGTCGCCACTAGCGAAAGTTGCATTTCGCTTTGTGGCGGCGCGGGCGACCAGGCCATTGATTGGTTCAGAGGCTGTCACGAGGCGGCAGCCCCTGAAAAATCAAATATTGCCGGCTTCAAAAAATCGCGTTGCCCTGTCGCGCTTACTTTAAGCGCACGCGGCGGCGACAATGCATTTGTTTTCGGGAGACGTCGCGTCGCCGGCACTGTAAGCGCAATCTAAATACTTACATACTTCAACAGCTCGCTCTTGCAAAATTAGGCTGCGTCCACGCTGCTGCTGAGAGCGGTGACATCACCTACTCTCCAAGCATGAGCACAGGGTGTCCTGCATAATTTTGCAAGCACGAGTGGGGAAGTGTTTACACTTTTTTTTCCCTCTCATTATATCTGTACATTCATAGTATGATTGATATAGTGGCAGCCGACCCTATCACTCGCAGAGGATCGCAGCGAAGCAGGTTGCCAGCGGAGGAGAGCAGCAACACAGCGTTATTGTAGGGCAGACACCGGAGGGAGGGGCGTTTGACATCACAGGGCTCGCGCGTGCTCCTCCCCCGTACCTCTGAATCACGTGGCCGCCACCTGCCCTATTCTGTTCGGCCGCCCGCGCACATCTTCGGCTGCCCGCCCGCGCACATCTTTTTCGTCTGTGCACCCAGGTTTTGCCGCACGTGCCCCGCCTAAATAAGTAGGTTTTGCCTGCGCACCGCTGCATTCAATCACAACACCCACACAATCACAGACAGTACACACACAGCACACATACTCAATCACCCCCCCCCACACACACACACACACACACACACACACACTCAACCCCTCCACACACTCAACCCCCCCCACACACACAACCCCCCCCCAAACATACACACTCAGCCCCCCCCCCCACACACACACTCAACCCCCCCCCGACACACACACACACACACACACACACACACAACCCCCACCCCCCCACAAACACACACTCAACCCCACACACACACACATTCAACCCCACAAACACACACATACATACATACATACACCTGGTGGGTGGGGGGAGGTTGTAACTAAGCCTCCTCAGGTCCCCCCATGTGCTGCTGAAAACGGGCGGGTAACAGACAGGAGGAGGAGGGCTTGTCTGTGTGCGGGGAAGGCCCCTCTGCAGGCCCCGCCCCCTCTGCAGGCAGACACAGCAGGGAACTGGAAGCAGCCTCAGCACGGAGCTTCCGGCCGCCCGTGCACAGCTCTGCCCGCCCCCAGGTTTCCCCGCACGCAGCCTGCGCCCCCCTACATAATCTTGCGGCCCCCAAGGGGGCGCGTCCCCCCTACATAATCTTCCGCCCCCCCTACATAATCTTCCGCCCCCCCCCCTACATAATCTTCCGCCCCCCCCCCTACATAATCTTCCGCCGCCCCCTACATAATCTTCCACCCCCCCAAGGGGGCACGCCCCCCATTTTGCGCACCGCTGGTCTACATTACACACGTAAGACTGACCGGAAGGTATGACACTGCTTTATTATCACCAATACATTTTCACACTACAACCCCAACATGAACTTCTTGGAGCCATGTTCACCTCTGTAAACCTGCAGGGCTTTCTTTACATGGACGGCACAGATTTATATTATACTAACCACATCCCAGCACCAGAGCGCTTTCGAACCCATCATTCATTGGAGAGGTCGTCTACCAATGATTATTTTGTTAAGCAGATCCTACACCGGGATTTATTCTGCTTATTTTCCTTTTGCCTGCTCTAATTCAGTGTTCAGATGTGGCATTTGTATTCTGTGTGCTGCCATGTGTTGGATTATTTGCAAAGTGATACAATGTATATTCTAAACCTGCCCTCTGACAGGGACATTTTCCTAAATACACTGCAGGTGCCCACCAGAATTACCAATAGCTACATGTCAGATTGATTAACCCCTTCAGATTTAAGGCTTTATTTACATAGCGAGTACAACCGATTTACGTATTCTGTTCACGTTACTTAAGATTACATGCTAATGAGATGTCAGGTGTGGAAGTATTTTGTGTCACATATGCTAATTTCAGATGTGACTTCAGCACTCCTATTCCCCCCCCCCCCTTTATACCCACTGGTAACGGGTATATTAGGGTGATGTGAGATTGTTCTGCCATCTCGAAAAACAAACACACGTTTATAAATCACACTGATTTGGTACAAACACTTTGAATTAGCTAATTCACTGTCAACTATTCTCTCAAGGTACCAGCTTCTGAAGAGGTCAGGCAGATACGGTCTAGGACAGTGATTCCCAACAGGGGGTTCGGGAATGCCATGGGGTTGTAATGGCAGATCTTAGGCAAGATAGCGGGTTCCCGGGCCCGTGTGGGGGCTGCGCACTTAGTAAGGCCCTACACTGCACCTTAGTGTGAGGGGGGTATCACTGTCAAGCACAGCAGGAGTTTCAAAAGTTGCTCCCCACAATGCATTGCATTCACAGTGGCAAGGCATTGTGGGGCGTGACTTTGGAAGCTCCTGCAGTGAGTAACAGCTATACCCCCCATGCTGCCTGCACACACTGAGGTGCAGTTTGGGGCCTTATTAAGTGTGTGTCCCTCTCATGAGCTCAGGACACTATACTGCCTGGGATCAGTCACACAGTTTTGTCAGCAATAGTCTGATGCGCAGGCAATAAGGGGTATTTTCTATATTGTCTAGAGGGGGGCGGGGGGGCACAAAGTAAGTAAGGTTGGGAACCGCTCGTCTATGCAGCAAAAAAATTAAACCATAAAATCAATACCTTTTTTTTATTTGGAGCCGATACATTTGATTTGATCTGAGTTAGGGTCTTCATGAGAAATTTAGAGTCGTCTGGGGATTGGGTAATCTTCTCTGGCTTGTGAATCCCAAAATGATGCTTCTTGCAGAGCTGAGGGGAGAGAAAGACAAATAAACATCAAAGTGTGAGCTATACAAAATATTGCAGTTATTACAGCCCTGAAGTTACTGCACACCGCTACAATCCAAGGACAATCAAATACTCTTGTCAACATTTCCAGAATGTGTTTAGGGCAGGGGTCTCAAACTCGGTCCTCAAGGGCCACCAACAGGTGAGATTTTATGGATATCCCTGTTTCAGCACAGGTGGCTCAGTCTTCGATTGAGCCACCTGTGCTGAAGCAGTGATATCCATAAAAGGTGACCTGTTGGTGTCCCTTAAGGACCGAGTTTGAGACCCCCGATTTAGGGCAATTTGACCATATATATTTTCAGCGTGCATTAGAGGACTTTCTTTATGGGGTTCAAGGAAGCTGATATTACATGTGGGCAGTTTGCAGGTCTCATTATACAGCAGTTAGAAACAGAAAATGAAAAAGCATGCAAAAGAAAAATATAGAAATAAACCAAATACAACGGATGCAAATATGTGGCGCTTCCATATATTAACGGAGTCCCTTTGCCAAGGCTGCGGCCATGGTCTGGATGACGGCACGGAGGCGTTCGTGAACATATTTCCTTAAGGCATTGATCGCACCCATAGACAGCCGGAGGGGGCGCGCGTTGTGTGAGGAATCAGTTGAAACCGATTTCTCGGTGCGACGGGCAGGTCATGTGAGCGGTTCGCCCAATGAGCGCGAACCAGCTCCGTGACGTCACAGACATGCCCCCGACAGAACGTCTAGCATGTCCAAAAAACGCACCCGCTTCACGCAGGTGACGTCACAGACGCGCACACCTCCGCGCCGGTGAAGGCTGTATGGACGCAGCCTTAGGTTGTGGCCATGCTGCCGCTGAGCTCGCTCATTCTTGAGAGCAGTGATGTCACTAACACTCCAAGCATGAGCGCTCGGCTGTCCTGCATATTTTTTTTCAAGCGCGAGCAGGGGATGTGGCCAGGGGCGTGGCCGAGCAGTGACTGGTGCCGATTGGTTGCTGAAGGTCATGTGACCCTTCATCGCGCCTGGAAATCAATTTCATCTGTCTCGACAAGCGCCTAGCGCCCAAGAGCGTGGCCGGACAAATTGAGATTTATTGAACTCAACATGCCAAGCGCGCTCAGCAGCAGCGTGGACACAGCCTTAGGCCGCGCTTATAGTCCCTTCAAACAAATGTATTGAAGCCTGAAGTCGTCGCGTGCGCTTATAGTAGGAGCGACGCCTCGGCTTGGTCGCGATCGCAGCCTGATGTCACCGTCGCAGTCGCCGGGACTATAAGCGCGGCCTAAGAAGTAAACCAAGATGCAGAGCCCGGGCACTCAATATAAATATAGACTTTTTTTTTTTAATCTTAAAAACCATAATAATAGAGTTGTTACAATGTAACGGGAGCACTCTCGTGAAATCCAGTAGTGAAACAAAGAAACTAGGGTACCCAGAAAGTGAAAAAATAAAAGGCTTTATTAGAACATAATGGGGTGGCAACAAACAAGGAAAAAAGGACGACGTGTCGGAGAGTGCGTCAGTAATTTTTTTAATTAATTTTTTTGCAATAACAGAATCTAGCATAGGTAAACAAACATTTTGTACAGACTGCATAAAATATGCCTGTCTGTGCTTTTGTAGGGAGATGAATATTAAGGAATTAATACCATCTCTGCAAAATTTCTATTATCGCCTGCTCAGTGCAGAGCCGATTCAGCATGTTCATCTAATTTGCCAATTCCACAGAAAATAATGGCGCTGTCTGGGAAGAAGGGAATGAGGCCATGGCATGCACTGCCATTCGTTTTCACACAAGAGCCATTCTGCTGCAGAACAGCTTTGCTGTGGGTTCTGCTTGGAACTGCGTGACCAGAAAAGCTCTGTGTACTGGCAAAGGAAATGTTTGTGTCTACATGAAGCCAACACCAGGGAGTCCCCACGTATTCTGTGTTACAAGCCATCGCGCTGATCCTCCAAGGACACCAAAAGGGATTAAGCTGCTTATTCTACATCTGCTCAAGTGGCCAATTGGTCTAAATTCCTCATTGAAGTTAATAGGGATTTTCGGCCTAAAATGGTGATGTAGAATAAGCTCCGAAATCTTTTACATTGCATCTTGTACACCCCACTGTGATACTGCATACATTTATTATTACTGAATCCTATGGAAAACATGCGATGCCGAGACACAACAATACCAATCAAGGACAAAGGAATAGGTCTTTAAGTAAGGGCAGTCACAATGGGGAATTCTTTACTGATGGCAGATACTGTATCTATTGTATCTTGGACATCTTTTTAGAAAGGAGAGATACACAGGGATATACCAAATAAGTAAACATGGGGAGGCTGTTGATTCAGGGAGAAATCTGATTGCCATTGTTGGAGGAAGAAATGTATTCCCCCTCCGGGCCCCCCTGAGATATAATTGGATAATGTGTCACTGGGGTTTTTTGTTTGCCTTCCTTTGGCTAAAAATAGAGCAAATACAAATAAAGGATAAGTATCCGTCATCTAAATTTAGCATACCCATGTCTATTTTCAACCTCATCTATTATGTAACTAAAAAAGCAAACGAATGAATGTCTTATGAGATCATTAAAGACCCAATATGAACAGGTCTGTATGAAAACACATAGGTTGTGCATTAAAAGAAAAGAATGTGGGTGATTTTATCTGAAGTATCACAGTTTAAAATCTCCAATACATTGTTGCACACCAGTCCCTGGAGAGCCTTACAGACGATTGGTCGCTTTATAGTACACAAGACTATATTCATTATTAGAAAATGAGGCAAAGCTGTAAAATAGCAATATTCTGCAAATGATAAAGATCTTGTTTTCCATCGAGGGGAGGAATAGTTTACACATTCGGCACGCAATCAGCGAGTGTTAATATGAAAAGAGAATAAGGGGGGTGGGACCAAACACTCACAGCATTCCTTCACCTTTCACAAGTAGTGGCATGCCCTGATAAGGGAGGTTTCTGGACTGTGTGCAAATTAAACAACATACGGGTGATGCACATTAGAAGTTCAAACTGCAGTAATAATAAATAAATAAAAAATCAATTTAAAAAAACGTGTGATTTATGTTTGAGAAAAACAAAAATGCAGAAAAATGGAGATATAGATATTGATCTCTGGACAAATACTATATTAAAAAGAAAGCACAAAGCGGGAACATAAGTATTAAACGTCATCCTAAAAACCTCTCCCTGACCATCACATTTACAGGGAAAGGATCATCCAGCCACAGAAGTTTGCCTTGATTTTTGGGGTCAGGTTGAATTGATGCGACTAGCAGGGAAACTGCGAATATTTATTTGGAAAGAATGGTGTGAAGCAAAATGTCCGACACACATGCAAGACTTTGATTATAGTGGGTGCGTGCGACGGAGCGCATGGCATCAGGCGCAGAACAATGTGTGCATGGTAGATGGGGCGTCACCAGGCTGGTTCACCCTTATTGGCTGAACCGCTCACGTGATGCGGCCGTCGCGACAAAAAAAAAACTACATTTGGTCGGCTCAAAATTCTGCCACAAGCACTATGGCCGGCCCAATAGGGCTGCTGCATTTCGTTTGCGCCCTGTAGTGCGCACTATAAATAGCGGCCTAACGGGAGACATTTGAGCTACTAAAAGATACAACAATTTTACAAAACTAAACATTAGTAGTTTGGAGTATAGCAGGTATAGGGCTGCCTGAAGGAGCCAGTGTCCCCTAACATAAGTGGTCCCCACCACGGTGCCAGCCCCATGGCGCCCACAAAGTCTTTTGTGGGTGCCCACGGTGCCACCAAATGCTGCGTGCACCTCATGCTAGAAGTTGGGTCCAACTTCTGCAAGTGGGCTAGCACGGCACTGGATGCCTCCCACCAAGGTAAGTGTATTTTGTGCGTGTGCACATTAATTGGTTGGCGTCTGCCACTCTCCTGAAGTTTCAAGTGTGCCCTTGGGCACAAGAAGGTTGGGGACCCCCTGCCCTACATCAAATTGAAAGTGCTGATAATGAATATCGCAGATATAAAGTTCTTCTCAGTAAAACATCTGCCGGCTGCACTTTCATCTTACAGAAACAATAGCAGCAATGTGTAGCAAAACATCCCGACTACTGCTCAAGGTCGACAGCAGGACAGCAGGCTCGCCTCCACGCACCAGGGGCGCAGTCCCAAATTCCACTACCCAACTGCTCTGCGTGTCACATTTACCTCTAGCTCCAGGTCCTGAGGCTCAGTATTGGATAGTGGGATAACCGCAATCTTGGTAACTTTATATATCTCATGCCCACCCGGAAGTTTTCCAATCAGCGACTTCTGGCGGATGAGGAGAAGCCACCATGGGAGATCTGAAGAGGGAGCAACAAGAGAAAATGAGGAGAAGGAAGACTCCACGTGCGGAAAAAGGAACACAGAAACCAGGGGCGAAAATTCTAGTAACGGCATTATTTCTAAATACAGCTCAACCCCCTTATAACGCTGTGCCTGGGGTCCAAAGAATCACATCGCGCTATAAGCGGATCTCGTTAGAAATAATGTACAATTGTATGCACTGTACAATAAAGTATTTAAGACACCAATAATCGTGTTGTAAAGTATTCATAAATACAAAAATTGGGAGCCACACTTACATCGCGTTATAAGCGGATTCGCGTTGTTACGGATTGTGTTATAACGGGGTTGAGCTGTAACATGATTTTTGCTTCAACAAACACATATCCCAATTCATAGGATCTAATAGCTGAAGCATCCAACCAGGTTATGAAGATAATATAATTGACATTCCTATAGAACCAGTAATGCAGGCCTGTCACCATGAGGTTACAATACAGTTTTTTGTTTTAAGGCCCCGAAATATGATGGTTCCCCCCCAGTGTTACATTTCTACTTGGAGATGGGGTAGGATGGCAAAGCTGCAACTAATTCTGTGTATACATTTCTGCTGCTAACCAAAGAGTTACAGTGTTACCATGATACCATTTGTGATTATTCTGAATGCCTACTTTAAATATTTTCTGAACATATAGAATAATGAGTATTAATCCAAGATGGACAAAATCAGAACCTTACATTCCAAAACCAAATTACAAACCTTTAAAGATTCTTAAAAACAAAAACATCACCAGGCCAAGTGGGGTTTCTCACCATATCGTCTTAAATAATGTTGTTATCAAGCTTCTCAGGTTTTTAGTTTACACCTTAAGAATGGTTGATGCCTTTTTAGCATTTTCTGCTTATTTTTAGCTTTTATTTTCATAATTTGGTAAAAAAAAAAAAAATCCCAAATAACATTTTAGCAAAACCAGATTAAAAAAACATGACAAATTTAGAACCAACTGTGTTTTGTTTTGTTTTTTTAAACACGAGTTAAAGTGCTCATCCCCCCCGAATAACACGAGTGAAATTATTTACTCCGTGGGAACCCTCGGAGATATTCTGAGGCAGCCCATGTCATTCTTATAAAAACAGTACCATCCCTCCCTTCGTGGGTTAAAAAGAAGTACAGTATTTCATATTGCTGCTGCAGGTATCCCAAATACACTGCAGCACTGAGCATTATGTACAATGTTATACGTGTCGGAGCAAGGTGCCTCACTGCTATTGGTGACATCAAAGGCTTCACAACATCAAAGCAGATAAAAGTAAACATTATTTTTTTTTACCTTGAAATCTGACATTTTCAGCTGATATATGGGGGAGGAAAGGAGGGAAATTTAGTTAGCAAATGATCAAATCTGACACACTGTTTCCAGCGGCTTGGATTTTTTTGCAGGGTTATTTTTATACCGCTCCCAAAGGAAATCATAGCCAATAACAGGCGTGAGATTAGCAGCACGAGAGAGACCCGCGCTGGACAGTAGCAGCCGGACTAGGATATTTGTTAGGACCAGGTCAGGATATTTGAGCTCCGGCGTTTCCGTTCACGACATATCACGGTGTTTGGGGGGATGCTGGCGTCTTGTTACAATGGAGTCCTGTAAAATGGTAGCGTTGATAAGAGAACATGAATACATCCAAAATAAGCTCAGAAGGTCCTATCCCAGAATGAATAACTGGTCCATTTGGTCCTCTGGCAGAAACTGGGCAGTGATCAATATGAAAAATAAGAGACAGATAGAAAATCTGTTTTATTTTATTAAAAAGAAGCATTTTATATTTGGGGGCATAATTCTCCTGCCCTCACCGTCTCAAAGTGAACAGTCTACAATTCACAGTCGGTTATTACCGGAACCTTCCAGCCTCATAAATGCATGCAGGCCACCAACAGGTCAGGTTTTCAGGATATCCCTGCTTCAGCACAGGTGGCTCAGTTTCTCAGACAATGACTGAGCCGCCTGTGCTGAAGGAGGGATAAGCTGAAAGCTTGACCTGTTGGTGGCCCTGGAGGACTGGAGTTGGCCACTCCTGAGATAGACCTTTACCATGCCAGACGTACATTCTGCGTGGGGCTCACTTATGCAGAGTATGCACTGACACAAAACCATGAGTTCTACTCCTGATGAAGCGGACAAGCTCACCGAAACGCGTGGAGCCATCGCTAAGTGCTGCAACGCTGTGAGGCTGTGCCCAGGAGGATTCGCCGATCCAAGACTGCCCCTCTCTTCCTGTCCCGAAAGACCGGACGCGACATCATCCTAACCGGAAGTGATGCAAGATGCGTAACCGGAGAGAGTGAAGGGGAAGCGGCGTATACCATCACCTCCACGGCGCGAGATGTCCTCGGGCGCCCAACAGCATTTTGTGTGTCCATGTAATATGTACACAATGTGAGTACATATATTATCCTGCCGTTTTTTTAGATAAATTTATATCTGGTCTGCACAATTGGTCTTCTCCCTTTTTTCTGTTGTCTCCTTGAGAATGACCAGCAATACTGTGCCCTGGTCCTGTCATCCTTCACTGTGTGAATAACCTAATCCAGTCATCTGAACATATCTCTCTCACTGCTTACTATATTAGACTACACTGTAAGTAGGCATTCTGTAAGAGCCAAGATTTCTTCTACATCCAGACTCATCATACAGTAGTACACTATATTTGTAACCTTTCTTTAATCTTTGGGGTAATCCGGATAACTACGCTCCCTTTGAATCCTGGTCTACATTACAAAACCATGAGTGCCATCTTACAGAAGTGTTTTCTATGTTGGTATTTTTTTATTTCATTAATTAAAATACCACATCAACACACAGTCACACAATGTGTTACCATCTCTCGGACATCAGAGGGTTAAAAAGATTGGGTTAATCAGTATGGTCCTTACCAATTACCCTCAGGTCCCCACAATTATCACTTTATATTTAACGATGAATGATTAAGCATGATCCACTGAAAATTAGAGAAGAAATGCCACAGAAGTGTGAGAATGCAGTGTGAATTGGAAGTAGCTTTCTATGTCTGAAGTGACAGCATTACAAAGCGGGTATGTGTTAGTGAAGTGTTAATGAAGTGTCAGCTCACAGCTCCCCTACGTACACATCATTGTCAGGTCTCCGCTATTTCTGTACTGAATGAAATAGAAGCAAAACTACCGGATCTCCCCCGCATTATACCAGTTATCTAAAGCAGGGGGGCTCAACTCCGGTTCTGGGGTCTGGAGGACTGGTCAGGTTTTCAGGATATTCCAGCTTCAGCACAGGTGGCTCAATCAGTCCCTGCTTCATCACATCTGGCTCAAATCTTTGCCTGAGCCACCTGTACTGAAGCTGGGATATCCTGAAAACCTGACCTGTTGGAGGGGTCTTGAGGACTGGAGTTGTGCGCCCCTGTTCTAAAGCATACACTGCTTTACCGCTCACTGGCAACCATTACAGAAGACACGTTCAGTTCCAGGTGCTGCAGAAATCTCAGGAGAATTAAAGCTGCAGTTCAGTCAATATCCTGCATGTGTGTTTATTTTAATAAATCAGTTCTGTAGTAAGAAAAAATACTTTTAGCATTTTCTGTTTTTAAAAAAACAACTTTTAAAGACCAATTTTCTTGTATTCTATTTTAACAGCCATTTGCTAAGGCACTGCCCCTTCATGTCCTGTCACAAGCCCTGGCACACCCCTTTGTCAGCCCTGCCCTCTCTCTAGCACATGTCAGTGCAGGAGTGCTCATGAATATTCCACTGACAGACAAGCAGAATATAAACAGATCCCTTCACTAATTATGTCACCAAATTTCGACCTATCAATACATGGAGAACGAATTGACCTGCAGCTATGCAGTTCTTTAGGTAATTAGAGATTGCACACAAAACTATTGAAGTAAAAAAATAAATAAATAAAAAAAAGACTGAACTGCAGCTTTAAAAGGTTGCCGTGTTCTGGGCAAAACGAGGATTCCTGCAGGAATAGGCTGCTTAACCCTGGTGGATCTATAAAATACACCCCCTCCCCCCCCCCCACCCCCCCTCCTGTCACTTGTAATGTGAGCTATGCAACATTTGCCTCTGTGCTTTATTTTAGCACAAAGCAAGATTTATAACTTGGTGTGGACAGAAAACATAGGCGTGATGGTTTGTGTTTTGAACCCGGAGGGGGAAAAAAAGGATACTACCAATAAACAAGCACCGAATGTGTCGAATTTACCATCACTGCCAGCAGGGCAGAGGAAACGGATATTTCAGGGCACTACATTGCAAAACACGAGCGGAAGCCTGACGGTTGCAGGTTCAAATCCCTTTGTGTTTTCCCCCAGACACTCAAATGTTTCAATGCAATTATCACACTGTAATGATTGCCAAATTATTGAAACATTTTTAATCTAGTTGAACATAGAACACAGTGCTCGGTTGGTCCCAGAGAAAACCATTCACAGTTTTTATGAGTGAAAACAGGATTCATTTCTATTATATATGGAATACTGCTAGTCGTCTCCTGGCTTGCAGCATGCAATTCCAAATATGTGATCGATCTCATAAATGAATGTACCCTATTCCTGCAACCCTAGGAAGACTGCTTTAGTAGGATGCATATTAGTAGTCAATGTAAAAGGAGGTGTCTAACAAAATCATCGGTGACCCAACCGTACAAATGTTAATCCGATTACCAGTGATCTACAACTAAGAGTTGGGTTTTATTAAAGTTTCATATGGATATCTGGTCTACCACTCAAAAAAGTGGTTTCATTATTAAAAATATATAAACAAAATCACCTACAAACAAAATCTATAATTACAAATACCACCGAGTCATTATTCTGTGCATATAATTCAGGTATTCGTCTAACTCATTCTACATAGGCATCTCTGCAGTGCTGGCTGGGACCTACAATAAAAATGACCTTCAAGAGATTGTGAAGGTCACACATGCTCAATAGCATCTTTGATGTGGCGAGGGGTAGCATCTTCCCAGCAGCTCCTGTACAGCTCCTGTACAGTACCCATTACGCACTATGAATATCACTCCCAACATTTACTTGTTATTAGAAAGTGTTCAAGAGCAGCACGTCACAAGAGACAACATCTGAGGAACACGTATCAATGCCTCCAAATAGAAGTATCAGATGGGACGCTCTGCATATCAGAGGTAAATTAAATTCCGACTGGTGATCCTACAGTCCCCAGGAAGCTGTATTGTAAACAAAGAAAGTTGGATACACAATAAAAGACGGTGCGTAGACATTAAATGGGCTTCACAAACAGATTTGGAATATATAAACCAAGGTCGGGTTCCTAATCTAATATTCTGCGAGTTCTGTTAAAAGGTACTTTACCTCCCTAATTATACCCTGCAGGTGCAATGATGTGGAAGCACCCGGCCATGCAATACCCTTGCTCCCTTCATGAACATTTGCAACTTAAAGAGAGAATGAAATCCAGGCTAGGAAGGAGAATAGTAAGTGGCGAAATATCACAGAATATACCCATTAACTGCAAAGAATTTCATCCAACACCATCATGATTTTCTAACATGCTCTCCCCTTCTGCGGAACAAGAGCCATACATCATGATGCAAAATTAATCGCTCTCAAAGTAGACCACATATCACATGCTAAGCACGTCAGATCAATGCGACAGAAAAGTGGGCGAGGTGTCCGATCACGCAGCTTGAAGAGGTGCAAGACAAACTGTACAGCATCTAGATACTTCAAGAAGAATATTTCTGCCTCACAGTATGTACATTTCACAGACTGCAAAGTTTGGAGCTTGTGACCGTTCTTCAGCAAACAGAAACACCAGCTAATCACAGATCCATACAAACCACATTTGTTATTTTGCGCAATTCATCCTGCCAGTTCTTGGATAGGTAACAGAGAAATGCTCAGAATAACCTCTCCAGTACGAACATTTGTTTAGCTAGCAGTAGGGCTGCCATGCACAGCAAGCCAACGTGGGACAGAGTTATTAAGGTGCTGGTTGGTGGTAATAAAATAACAGAATGCGAGACTTCATTGAAAATGTACCAAGTGTACCAGAGATCCAGTACCACACCTGAAACCGAAACTATCAGTTGTGAATTCCAACAGTGTACAGTACTGTAACTTCTATCACAGGCAAGTATTGGCTTATGCAACGTAAGACAAAGTACAACAAGGAAAGCATTTTATTACTGCCTGTTACAGTCATACTACTCTAACTTCCGACTTCTACAGAGAAGGATTTTGCAAACTTGCAATTTGAGAAGAATCATAACATGCCTCAGTAACAAGTCCTATATTTATGTGCCTCAGTAACAAGTCCTATATATGTGACACAGCATTGTTCCCAATTCAGCTAAACAATGAAAACAAAAAGCAATATGGGCATGTACATAAACATATAAAGTACAGTTCCTCTCTTACAGGGATTTTCTCCAAGTGGCAACAGACATGCAGTTTATTGATAAAAAACACAAATCTATCTTCAGGTGAAGGGTGTGTAAACTCGCCCGTCCTGTTTATACCAGTTAAAAGGTCAGTGACTGAAAACAATGACAGAGAGTTTGAATCAGGGGAACTTGGCGTCAGCTCCTTGTGACCTTGAGCAAGTCACTTCATCTCCCTGTGCCTAAGGCACCAAAAAACAGATTGTAAGCTGCACGGGGCAGGCAGTGTGTGTCTGTAAAAGAAAATCCTATGTATAACGCGGCTTAATGCTCACTATATTATAATTGTGAGGCTCTTCCAGTGCCATTGGAAGAAAAGTGCTATATATTAAACTCTTACCGGTATGAAGTTGAACTTTACCAATGATGCCTTCGACAAGGCCCAAGCAGATGGGATTCCAGGCCAGAAGTAGATCAGTAGCTGTGAAAGAACAAATCAGTAAATATCATTTATCAGAAATGTGGAGTAAAACACGTTTTGTTTTTGTCTCCCCATAAAAGTAGAATGGAAAGTTGTGAACATAAACATAAGTATTGAAATAACCCATGAAATGCAACCACACAGCTAACTGAACGGGGCCATCTCTACATAAAAAAATATCCGGAACCCCAAGTACAAAAAGCTCTGCGTCTTCAGAGACCTAGGGGGCTCATAGCAAGCGGTTTAATTATGGAAACCTGGTGAGCTTCGGATGTACTTTAAGACGTTTCCTTTAATGAGAACAAGTGGAGAGAGATTAACAATCATTGTGTTACACAGCATGTCGCTTCTGAATACTGGCCCACAGCAGGAAGTGATGCTACCAATTAGAGAGCTGCTCATCATCCCTATATATTGCAACATGTCCACTGCCATTTCTGCAGTTTACATGAAAGTTGTGTATTATGGTGGGTAACAAACATAAAATACATTTAAAAAAAAGGGGGACAAAAACTCTCCACCGTACAGCAAATAAAAATCCCACTTGTAAGCACATTTACACCCGACAGGTCTGCGACCCTGCCTTTCCCCATTATCTCTTAGCATGTAGCACTTCCACTGCAGCCAGGGATTCTGGGAAATGACATGCAAAAGCGCACACAGTGTCACCTTTTTCTAATCAATGATTTTAACATGGAGCCCTATAAGCTTATGCCTGCCGTACGCCGTCTCACTGAGCGCTTATTTGCATTTCCCAGAATCCCTGGCTACAGTATGTATATCTTTATTTATACAGCAGGGCCCTGGGCATACGGCGGGTTCCGTTCTAAAGGCCCGCCGTAAAGTGAAAATCGCAACCGGCGATTTTCAGCTGTGCGCATGCGCAACCCGGCAATTTCCCCCTTGTGCACGAGCGACCTACGTTCTGCACGCGCAAGCCACATTCTGCGCATGCGTCCCGGCGGCAACAGCCTCTGAGGAGACATGGCAGCCCCCTTCTCGGTGCCGCCGTATCAGCGGATCGCCGAAAAGCAGGGCCTTACTGTATAGCGCTTTACAGCAGTAATACACGTGACATAATATAAAAGAACAAACAATACAAATTACACAATGGGAATAAGGAGCTTCAGACATACAAGTAACATGAGGAAAAGGAGTTCCTGCCGCGAAGAGCTTACAATCCAAGTAGGAAGTGCTGCGTGCTAAGAGATAATGGGGAAAGGCATGGTTGCAGACACGTAAATGTGCTCACACGTGATTTTTATATTTGCTGTACATTTGACATGAATTGCAATTTTAAAAAGAACCATGTTTTCAAGCACGTGAAAACCTTGGATTACAAAATAGGGTTTTTTATGCCCGGTCTGCAGCCATGAATGAAACCAGGTTTCTACGTGGGAGAATAAAGCATGGGACATGGCAATTGCAATTAGATTACAACCCGATCATATTCAGGGGCCCTTTAATTAAATTAGCTGCTCTTTAATTAGTTCTGTTCAGCTGCTTTGATTTGTCCTTCCACACGAACTCACTTCTGTTCACGCGTATGGGCTGATTTACAAACTTGTACTTCCATATTTCCCTCAAATCAAGTACGCCACAAATTAAATAGCCAACAATTTGGTCCACTTCGCTCTAAAGTAAACAGCAGCCACAATCATGGCAGAGGTGCAGCGGTTCAGAAAATAGGCTCTCTGATAAAGATCAAGTGGATGGATTTACTCATTTAAATGCCATGCGGCAAAATGTGAAAATTTTAATTTAAAAAGCCAATATAAAAAAAAAGGCAAAAATGCTGTTGAGCGATTTACACAAAAACCATTTCCGGTACCAAGGCAAAACTGCATCTTACAATCACATGCTCCCTATATCCTGAAACAATGCTTTTAAAAGTAACAAAAAAGGACAACCTGTAAGACACCCCTAGCGTTGTTTCTGAACGCAGATTAGTGATAAAAGTACATTATTATAAAACATGTCGCTGTTGGACGGACCTCAGACTTGTGCAGATATACAGTATGTAAATAGCTTCATTCCGCAGATCACAATCTAGAGCCCTTCTACACTCTGAAGAATTTGTTGTTCTTAGTTGTGTCAATAGCATCAACTTTGCACAACAATCCTGGCACAATTACTGTAAATGTTACAGCTCCCGAGCAGTAGTGCTTACACTTTTTTTGCAGTGACAAAGTCAGAATATGATGTAAGGAGGGGGGGGGGGGGTCTGACAAACAGCACTGGGATCTAAGCCGCCATTTTAAATCAGCATCCATCTTAGGTGCCTGATATTGTCTATTGTCTGTATGAAAGTTGGTATGGAAGTTAGTATAAAGACACATTTTTTTTTCTTTTCGGCTCCTGAAGGTTTGGATATTAAGCTGTTCAGCTAACTACAAAAAGACCTTGAAGAGGGGAGAAAAAGCGCAAATGTTATGAAAATAAAAGATAGATAACGCAGTGTCTCGCATTCCGAGGGAGGTGCCCGTGAAGTCTGTATGTAGAGTAAAAGTCACCGGCTTGTATAAGGAATATTGCTGAATCATTTCATTTATGCATCCCATAATAATATTATTAACTCAATGTGTTCATATTCATATTTTGTTTACGTAGTGACGCACACGCAACCTTGTATAGGGGGCGTGGGCTTAGTATTTTGTGTATAAATAAGGCCTGTATGCCATCATGTCGTTGGGAGGGTTTTATTTTGAAACTCTCCTCTGCGTGTGCACCGTACACTGCAATAAACCTATTTGTCATTCTGCAATGATCCTCAGATTGATGACTTATTTATTCACGCTTTTCACAGATGGCGCACCGAATAGGAACTCAGATATACCGGAAGCTGAGCACCTGAAAAAAACACTCCTCGGTCACTCAAATCTGAGCGCTCGTAAGAATCAAGGTAAAAGGCACCTTTTGAGGAAAGCCTGAGTTTAAAAAGTTGTTTTGAGTGGTGTGTAGAGAGATGTGTAGAGAGATGTGTTTTGAAGGGTGTCTCAATCTGGTTGACGGGCTTACCTAGCAGTTTCAAATAAGTTTGTCTGTTCCTGTATCCATTTTAAAGTGTTATAGATGTTAAGTTTTACTGGGACTAAGGTGAGAGTTCCGTTAAAATTGTTGGTGTTTTGGTGATGAAGGTGAGTGTTTGTATGCTTAAGGGATTGTTTTTCAGACTGTCCTGGGTTGTGATAAATATTTTTGTTGTCTGAGCAGGAAGGGTCCCTGATTGTACATTTGCTCTGTCTTGTCATTAACATACCAAGTGAGTTTATTTATGGATATCTGTTTAGAAGGTCTTATCTGTATCCATGTTATAAAAGTATAAGGTTTATCAGGACTGGGTTGGACCCACTGAAGTAATTCAAGTGTTTTCTTGGGTATAGTTATGGTGAAAAAATTCAGAACAATAACATGCCAAAAGAGTTGTACGCAATCAGCTTGCACTGATTATTGTATCAGGAGTATTGTACAGGTCAATTAAATGTGATTACTGTAACAGGAGAATAATGGGAAAACAAAGTTCTCAAAATTTGCCGTTAGAGGTTGTGTCTGCAGACAAAAATAATAAAGAATGGATACAGAGAACAAGAAGAGACAATATAAATATGTTTTGTTGGCCAATGAAAATACACATGCAAGTCCCAGTGAAAAACATGCCACCCCAGTGAAAAAAGTTTGTTTGCAATAAATTACTTTTGAAGGAAGCGTGAACCTATGGGCAGCCGCACCGGTTTTCTTATTCGTAAGAATGCGAACGCAAGGGCTCATAGTGGAACCTTCTAACTTTCAGTAATCCCTGTGTGTCTGTGGCAGTATACATCTTTGGATTTGATGAGGTTTTTGTGGCTAAAGTCAAGCATGGCGTGACCGGCTGGCGGACGCCGCAGAAATCAGGTGTGAAATTATCAGCTTTTCCTTCCATTTCCCCACATGCAATAAGTGGTTATAAATCATTTCCTGATATAAACTCCAGTTTCGGTGCCGGCAAGTAAAATTGTTGCGCCCTTAATGGAGAGTGGCTAGATGGATTTGATACCCTAATTAATTTTTCCTGAATGATTACCTGTGTGAAAGATAAACCATGCTAAGTATCACCTGTGTACACAAATCATCATCCAAGAACTTGCAAGTACGTACAAAAACATGAATATTATTTGCTCACAATGAAGTCAAATGTCTGCAAGAAAGAGAATCAGAATCGCAGCAGCACAGATCGTGCCCCCACCTTGTTCTCCAGCGCGAGGAATGTGCCAAGATACGAAAGTTAACTCAAAAGCTCCGGAGCATCAGAGTAGTTTTAAATTCAGGTTATTTATGAGAATAAAGAAAAAGGGAACTTTTATTAATTTAGTTGCAGGGTGAAATTGTTTGGTAATAGGGGAGAAATGTTTTTCTTTTATTTGTTCGTTATTTTTGTGATGTTGTTTGGCTGTGTATGAGAGAAGTTTTTTTGTATTATGTGTTCTGTATTGTGTGTAACCAGTAAAAACACATTTCAACTTTATTTCTATAGGATATGTTTGGGAATATTTTGTGTTTAAAAATGCGGGTAAAAGCTCACAAGCATTGTTTTAAGTATATATTGTATTGTATGTTTTTATGTATATAACGCCATTAATATGCACAGCGATTCACAGGAGTGGTGCACGTCGTAATCATATAGGTATCAAATGGTAAAGGTAAGAGATCATGGAATAAGTGATCCAGACATAAAAGTAACAGTTTAGAAAAGAGAAGTCCCAGCACTGAGGAGCTTACAATCTAATTGGTAGGTAGGGAAACTGTACAGAGATAGTAGGATTTGATTAGAAGCCAGGAGAGGAAATTTCAGGAGGGGAAACGCAGAATTAGAGTTTAAAGAGTAGAGGGATTCTGGCAGCAGCATTTAGGATAGATTGTAGGGAAGACAGGTGAAAGTCAGGAAGCTGGGATAGCAGGGGATTACAGTTATCAAGATGGGAGAGAATGAGGGTCTGAATCAGAGTTTTAACAGTTGAGCAACTGAGGAACAAGTGTATCTTTGTGATATTGTAGAGGAAAAGAGGAGAATATGAGAGGAGTTGAGAGTGACCCCTAAGCAATGTGCTTGGGTTACTGGATGGAAAATTCAAGAGTAATGTGGAAGGAGATAATAGGGTCAGGTTTGGGAGGAAGTATGAGGAACTCTGTTTTTGCCATGTTAAATTTAATGGCGAAAGAGGGCCTTCCAGGATGATATAACAGAAGGACATTCAGAAACTTAGATTTGTACAGCAGGTGTAAGGTCAGGGGTTGAAAAGTAAATGTGGGTGTCGTCAGCATAGTGGTGATATTTAAACCTAAGAGATGTTATTAGGTCACTTAGAGAGAGTGTGCAGAGAAAAGAGAAGAGTGTGGTCCACAGAGGCAAATGCTTCAGATAGGTGGAGTAATATGAACAGAGGGTAATGACCTCTGTCTTGGGCAGCATATAGGTCATCAGTTATTTTCGTGAGAATTGTCTCTGTGGAGGGAGCAGTGCAGAAGTCAGATTGTAGAGGGTTAAGGAGAGAATGGGTGCTGAGAAAATAGAGCAAGCAAGAGAATACAAGACAAGTTCAGTAGTTAAAGTAGAAAGACAGGTAGGGTCAAGCTTGCTATTCTTGAGTCATGGTATAGCTGTTACATGTTTTAAGGAGAATGGAAATGTATCAGATTAGAGGGAGAAGAGGAGATCAACAGTGATGGTGACATTCTCTTCTGATACAGTAGAAAAAGAGTCAGGGAAAGCAGGAAGAGAGTAGGAAGCAAAGTACGATAGGAGGAAACAGAGGGAATGTTCTGGTGTATGGATTCAACCTCTTTCTTAAAATAGTCAGCAAAAGTCCTGAGGTGAGATGAAGGAAGAGTTTGTGTGGGGTAGACTTGTGATTGTTGATTAATGGAGAGAAATAGGTTTGTGTAGCTTGAGAAAGGACAGAATTGCAACAGGATAGCAAAAATTTGTAGTGAATGAAGTCAGTGAAACTATGAAAGTTCAAACAGAAGGCATTAAAAAGAACTGAGTGTAGGGAGATAGCATGAGCGTGTGGGAGCTATTTGAGTGTTAAGAAGTTATATAAACCTCAGCTATAAAAAAAGCCCGTTGGTTAATTTTTGAGAGGCCATAAAAATGTAGTTCTTAGGGCTCTGGATAAAGCTCCATGTATTTAAACTTTAAGCAAACGTTCCAATCCAATAATTATTATTTTTCAGGAAGAAGCCGTGGTGTGCCGTTATCTTATCTGTTCAGGGTCAATTGGCGAAACGCCCAGAAACAAAATGGCTTTTTGCCCGGGAACAAGTCTTAAAAATAATTTTATTTCTTTAGTCAGATGAATATGCAGTGTCTTAAAAATATAAAGCTGACCGTGTGCTCAGCACTGTGCAAGAGATTATATAAAGCAAGACATTAGTGTGAAGTCTTATACAAAATCATTTGTCTATTAACTGAATGTGATGCATGTTATAACTTTTAACCATTTATTTTTTCCAAAGGTGTCCGTAAGCAGTGGTTATTGTCAAAATTGCTGTGTAATCTAGAATGGGTTTGCCAGGAAGGGGTGAATTTGTGAGTCACCTCTCATTTGTGGGTGTGTCTTGTGTATAGGGTTAAATACAGGGGATACATAGTTGCAAAAGCAGTTACATAAGTGAATAAGGTATGCATTATATACAAAGCAGAATAATTACAGTGGAGTGTTGGGGTAAAAGCCAGATAGGGATTGGCTAGGGAAATTTGTATGGGTAAAATAATTGCTTAATTGGGGGTGAATATTTTTCCATGACAGTGGATAGTATTGGGAGAAGAGAGATTGGCCTGTAGTTTGAGACAGTGTTTTTTGTCCCCACTTTTGAAGATTGGGACAAACTCTGGCAGTTTTCCAGGTCTTAGGGATATGGCCTGCAGACAGGATAGAATTAATTATGGAAGCAAGTGGTTTGGCAAGGGATGAGGCCCCAAAGTTTCAGGAACTTAGATTGTATCAAAGTCAGGTTCACATTGGCTACTTCGTTTTAATTTGAGGAACGAATTAGGAACATTAATAGGGAATACCTCTGTCTATATGCGGATGCTAAGACAGGAGTAAACACATTGATACAAGAATTTATTTCTAGGTATAAATTATCTCCCTATGAGACACTTATGGAATGACTTGTGACTATCAGCAGTCCAAAGGAACGAATTAAGGAGCATGTTATTGGTAATAAAACAATAAGTTGTATGCAACTAATACAATTTTTGAGTCTCTCTAAGCAAAGTTGAAAGTGCACCTACTCGAGATGGGGTTAATAGTCACATATGTCCTGCGCAAGCATGCTCTTCATCCCAGGTGAAAAGGCCTAAAGTAACCACCAATACAGCAATTAAAGTGGCAGAGTTCTTTTCCTGGACCCATAGCTCGTTCCAGCCCCACCAAAGACCAAAGTCACCTAAAGCACAGCCGCAGCAAGTTAACGTCTTGCCGAGTCAAAACTCTAACCGTTAACCAACGAGGAAAATAAGACACCAGGCTAAGGCCAGGTTTTATCAGAACATTTCATTTTTTCAGAGACTCAATATTTTTATTCTTTAGAGTGTGTTTAAGTAAGAAATTTAAGGTGTATGTACAATTGAGCCTTGATGGGAGGATTGGTTTCCTGGAAGCGTGGCTCGTGAATGCTCTTGTATGTGTTTTGGCAGTACTCATCACTCTATGTATGTGTCATGTGCAGCAAAATTTTGTTCCAGAAGTGTGTTGCACCTCCACCGAAAGGAGGGGGTCACCCAGGGGCGTGTGTCAGCCACAAGGAAAAGATCATAAGTCAGCCATGTTGACCATCGCAGACATCGTCTGTTCTGATATTCTGAGTGAATGATGTATATAATGCGTGCAGCGGTGAGGATCATGCATTCGCTTCCACAGATACCAAACCCCCTCAATTCTCAGTAATAGAATGTTGTGATGAGTCTGAAAATATATGATGATAGAGATAGATGCCATTTCCTTTATCTAGCAACTGCATATCCAAAGAAAGGTTGCCTGCATAAAATAAGGTTTTTTGTATTATGTGTATAATTTCTGTATTTTCCCATTTTTTTAAGGGAACCTCTTTAAAGGGTGTATCACACACTAGGAACAAGAATCAACTTATGGGTCAAGTGTCTCCACCAACCAATGAAACCTGTGTAAGAATGTATGTTTAGTCAGATAACAATTTACAGGAAGGATGTGGCCTAAATTTTGCAGTTTTTAATTTCACCATTAAACCAAGAACAGGTTTAGCTTATGGCCTTACAAAACAGAATTGCTTTAGACTATGTTTTAGCTTCAAAAGGAGGGGTATGTGTCCTAATTAAAGAACAATGTTGTGTTTTTATTCAAGATCAGAGTAGCAATGTACAGCATGAATTCAATGAAATAGAAGAGATTCAAAAGAGGTTTACAAAGGGAAGTGACAGAATATCACCCTTTGGGGTTAGGTGGATGGCTTAAATCACTTGGAGCAAAAATTTATGAATGCTTTGGTGTGTGTGGGGGTGTTACTTGTCATCATGTATGTGTGTGTCACATGTTGCAGTAGTATGATCCACAAATTTGCCACCCCCCCTCCAATCTGATGCCACTCTTTGCAGATGCCAGAAAACAGCAGTCCATTGAAGAAAGAAGATGCCGACCACAGTTATTCAGTCAGTGTGTGGGTTGGTCAGTCAGTGTGCGGGGGGTGTGGGTGGGTCAGACAATGTGCGGGGGGGTGTGGGTGGGTCAGTCAGTGTGTGGGGGTGTGTGGGTGGGTCAGTCAGTGTGTGGGGGGGGTGTGGGTGGGTCAGTCAGTGTGATTCAGTCAGTGTGTGGGGGGGTGTGGGTGGGTCAGTCAGTCAGTGTGTGGGCGTGGTTGGGTCAGTCAGTGTGTGGGCGTGTGTGGGTGGGCAAGTCAGTGTGTGGGGGGGTGTGGGTGGGTCAGTCAGTGTGTGGTGGGGTGAGTCGGTGTGTGGGGGGTGCAGTCAGTGTGTATGTGTCCAGCTGCAGCCAGGGGCGGGGTGTAACATTGCGCACCACCTCTCCCCCCCCCTTACGCAAATTCTGAGCTCGCGCACACACACACACACACACACACACACACACACACACACACACACACCCACACACCCCGCACGCAATCTGTGCACACACCCCCCGCGGGGTACATGCGCCCGGCACGGGCATGAGTGACCGAGGCCCTGTGCCACGCGGGTTGCATCCGGGTTTGCGCCGTGTGCCACCGCTTCCTGCGGGCGCAAGGGGCCCGCGAACGCCCGCGGCAGTGAAGGGCTGAATGTCGCCGCTGACAATGGGCGTGAGGAGTGTGTGGGTTGAACGACGCCGCTGCCAGCCGCTTCTGCGCATGTGTGGCGTCCGTCAGCGGTGCCATCACAACTGCGCATGCGCGGCATGGCAGCGGTCGTGAAACAGTTAGGCGGGCCGTTAGGAGCGGCGCCGGCTATCGCCGCCGCATATGTCAGCAGCCGGGTGGGGGTGGGGGGTGTGTGTGGGGGTGCGGCGACGATTAGGAGCGGCGCCGGCGGCTATCGCCGCCGCCGCTGTATGTGACAGGGGACGTGTGAGCGGAGTGGCGTCCATTACGTGACGTCACTTCCGTTTCACATTTCGCCCCCATCTATCCCGTTTTGTTCTACCAGGACTAGGTGCCACGAAAGAAGTTTCACTTCAAAAAAGGAGGGAGTGACAAAGTCAGAATATGATGTAAGGAGGGGGGGGGGTCTGACAAACAGCACTGGGATCTAAGCCACCATTTTAAGTCAGCATCCATCTTAGGTGCCTGATATTGTCTATTGTCTGTATGAAAGTTGGTATGGAAGTTAGTATAAAGACACATTTTTTTTTCTTTTCGGCTCCTGAAGGTTTGGATATTAAGCTGTTCAGCTAACTACAAAAAGACCTTGAAGAGGGGAGAAAAAGCGCAAATGTTATGAAAATAAAAGATAGATAACGCAGTGTCTCGCTATTCCGAGGGAGGTGCCCATGAAGTCTGTATGTAGAGTAAAAGTCACCGGCTTGTATAAGGAATATTGCTGAATCATTTCATTTATGCATCCCATAATAATATTATTAACTCAATGTGTTCATATTCATATTTTGTTTACGTAGTGACGCACACGCAACCTCGTATAGGGGGCGTGGGCATAGTATTTTGTGTATAAATAAAGCCTGTATGCCATCATGTCGTTGGGAGGGTTTTATTTTGAAACTCTCCTCTGCGTGTGCACCGTACACTGCAATAAACTTATTTGTCATTCTGCAATGATCCTCAGATTGATGACTCTTATTTATTCACGCTTTTCACAGCAGGATGCCAACCTTGGCTTCTGGGTTAGAGAAATGGTAGTATCCGATACCTTTATGCCACAGATATCATGGTTCACCATCATAATAGTTTTGCAGATTAGTTACATGTTTTTATATTGTAAATTCAAATTTTTAAGCTTCATTTTTAGTTCATCCTAATAAACGTTATCCTGCTCTATACATCTTTGTAACACGTGGCTTGGCGTTGGAAGTATCACACGGACTTTGAAATCCCCTGAGGAAGCCAACTTTTGGATAACGGTGAAACACGTAGGATTTTTTGCCACTTGAAGGACACCGTACCAGCTAGCCCATTCGGAACACCGTAGGTGCGCACGCAGACATGGCAGGACCGACTTTGGCAAAGACATCGCCGATGGCGCGGAGCGGGACATCCGAGGCAAGACGCAGCGGTTTCGGTGCTATTCCAGAGTGGCTGGAGTGTGCCCTTATGACACTCATTGCACAAAACAGACTGGAAAATGTGAGTGCATTGTGTATGTTTCCTGCTCTGTTTAATGTATATTAAAAACTTTATTATGCTATGTTCTCCCTATTTGTTTTAATTTGAGGAGGACTACAGTGTGCAGTCAACACCAAGGACTGCATTTTTGGTTTAATAACCAACACGAACCAGCTGTGAGTGCTTTTTTCACCTATATAGCACTGCACAGGAGTTCACTTTTTAAACTTATTTGCGCCTTCATTTTTTTTCACAAAACATTAAAGACTGATAATGGGTCCTTAGTGCCTGGTACAAAGGACAAGTACAGTTGAAGGACAGATACAGATAGGACAGATACAGATAGGACAGGTACAGTTGAAGGACAGGTACAGTTGAAGGACAGGTACAGTTGAAGGACAGGTACAGTTGAAGGACAGGTACAGTTTAAGGACAGGTACAGTTTAAGGACAGGTACAGTTTAAGGACAGGTACAGTTGAAGGACAGGTACAGTTGAAGGACAGGTACAGTTGAAGGACAGATACAGGTAGGACAGATACAGAATCTTGCAACAGGTCCAGAAACTGTACTATACATCCCAAAAAGGCTCGTCCAGCTGTAATCTCACTGTGCAAATATATCTAGTTTAACCTATAAAATGTCTTTGCTTCATAGAGTTGGGGTCGGGCCGCTTCATCAGTGCTGTCAAAGTCCCTAACAGTTAAGTCTATTAAACTTTCATGCTGTTAATTTCCGACAGAATAGAAGCCTCAACGGAGTAATGTGATTAGAAGATCTCATGCGTGAAGGAGCGGAGATTCGTAACTGTACCTTCTGTGTCCTATGAAACCAATAACTTCCAATACACAAGTATTCCAGCGGGATAGTAAACAAGGCATGGGTGTCCTTCATGCAACGGAGAGAACATTCATGCAATTAAAGCAGATTCAATTCTGCCCACTACAGAAACAGGTGCATCTCGCTTGTAACATATATTGTTCTTGTAATAAAGAAGTCTTCTAAAGCCAGATTCAAGCCCTTTTATGGTTTTTACAGGAATTCATTTTAGGAACGGATATGGGAGCACATGGACAAGGGACTGGCAATCATTAGCTTGATTGTCTGTTAACATTTAGTGGGGAAAACATATGCTCTAATAAAGCAGGGAGGTCAACTCCAGTCCTCAAGGGCCACCAACAGGGCAGGTTTTCAGGATATCCCTACTTCAGCACAGGTTGAGCCATTTGTGCTGAAGCCGTAATATCCTGAAAACCTGCCCTGTTGGTGGCCCTTGAGGACTGGAGTTGGCCGCCCCTGCTCTAAAGGCACAGATTCATGAAAGATCAGAAGTGAGTTAAAGCTGCAGTTCCATTCAATATGTGCATCAATACAATCTGCACACCGACAAGCGATTAGCTAAGCTGCAGATCGATCCGTTCTCCTGCAATCGATAGCTTTGCTCTGGGTTATTTAAATTCAGTTATTGCTGGACTACATTATCCACAATGCAAAGTTCTGTGTGGATGATAATGTGACCAGGCAGTTACTAGATACAATTGGTGCACTGCTAGAGAGAGGGCGGGGCTCAAGAGCCAGAGACTGTCTGAAGGGGAAAGGGTTGTGTCTATGTAAATGGTTTCTGTAGAAACAAAAATGCTTCCTACATTAGAAACATTTAAATAAAAAAAAATTTAAATTAAAAAAAACAAATGTACATGCTACAAGTATTTTCTCATAGTACAGAACAGATTTAATATATATTATTAAAAAAAAAAAAAAACACGTAAGCTATTGCTTGAACTGCTGCTTTAATTGCCATTTGACTTGCATACATTCTCCTTAAACCTTCAGCAGCAGATACACTGAAGCCAAAGTAAAGAGAGGAGCAGAGCCACTGACCCAATAAGAGAGGTTTATTATTCAGCCTGCGTGTTACTCCTGTTTGAGCCGCGTGGGTACACGCTTAGTTTGTCTTCCTGTACTCTGTGGAGTGGGGGGCTATGGTCACATTTGCATTAATTAGATGTGGTTCGCAGCCTGTTCCCAGCAATTAAGTGTAACAGGACGGAATGGTTACTGCAATAGTCATGTTTGTCTCAAGGCAGAGACCCATATGGCTGGCATGCGACTCACCTCCCAAATACATCTCTGCTCATACACAGAGCAATCATATTGTAAGTCACAGAGTGTGAACCTAAAGAATATTTCTGAAATGTTAGCATTTGATGCAGGGAGAAATGATTTGTGCGCAAGAGATTGCCCTGCGTCAAAGTTACATCCTATTACAGGACATTAAAAAAGTTAAAGTGGGTAAAAAAAAAAAAAGTGACAAAAATCCTCTCCCGTGCAGTATACAGGAAATAAACATACCACTTGTGAGCACATTCACGTCTCAGGTCTCAGACATGTCCCTTAGCATGCTATGCTTCCACTGCAGCCAGGGATTCTGGGTAACGACATGCAAATGTCACGGAGTCACTCTTTGCTTCTTATTAATTTTAACATGGATTCCTAGAAGCTTATGCCTGCCGTATTACACAGCTTTTCAGCACAGCCTGGGATACAGAAGTGGTATCCTATTACAGACAACTGACTGTATTCTACACACGGATATATCATGTTATTTACACAGCGCTTTACAAAAATACTACACGTAGGAAACAAAGTACAAATAATGGGAATCAGAGCAACAACTTGAAACAAAAGGAGACCCTGGCCAAAAAAAAGATTCAAATCCAAGTCTTATCAGTTATGACCCATCTGCTGAGCTCGGTGCAAGGAAAGTACTTCTCAGCTCTGGGAAAATTGCTTGTTGCAGGTTTACCAGATACAGGGAAGGATTTACAAGCAGGACAGTGGACGTTGTTTAAGACCAGTAACTTTTTCCACTACACACAGCGTCCCTCTGCAGGATATGAGGATATGAGAATTCCTGTCCTCATAACGTAACTAGGGGTCTGATGGAGAAAATGTGAACGCATATTAAGAATTAGTGAAGAACGAGTGTGGCTACCTCTGAAATATGTCCTTAAAGCGTGTTCACCTTTCCAACAAATTCAAACACCATCCTATTAAAACAAATTCTGCATGCACACTATGGATCTGATCACCTGCCAAATTTTCAAGAATTAAACCTATATTTAGATTTCCAACACAACGATTTATTTTTCTTCCTAAGAGAAGTAAAACTATGATATGCGGGAGGGGGGGGGATGACAGAAGAGGAGGGTAGCCTTACATTACATATTATTGCGTTTCAAACACAGAAAGTAGAAAGTGACAATAAACAGCGAACATTATGCATAAGATAAGCAGGATATCACATTAAATATAATCCCGGTGGTTACACCCACATTCTTGGAATATTGTCAAACAGTTTTAAGTTATTAACAAACCAGCAATTATAAGCAATGAGTCACCGACTCCATCCCCATTACACAATCAGACAACACAACATTAGGACATGTTTCTCCAACACACACCATGCTTTGTAGACACAAGGAAGGTAAACAAAAAGGGGGGGGGGGAGGGGAATGTTTGTGGGTTTCTCCTACTAAGACCAAAGTATTGACATTTATATATCTTTTAGATTGTAATACTTATGGAAACATAATCCTTCTCAAGAAAGATTTGGACCAGAACAGAAATTTCAAATAATAAGCACTTTCTTTTTCCAATAGGACTCATATTAAGGGTGTTAAATCATCACACACCAACAGCAAACCTACTTATTCATGTAACAAAGCAGATATTAACAAGCTATTCATGCTAACGCTGAGGCATGTTACAAGACCAATTACCCCTCACATTAGGGTACTTTAGGATTCAGTTTTGTCTTAACCACATCACCGAAAGGGTTAAACACACATCGTAGTGGACAGTGTTTCCTTTCCAGCAAGAACTGGGTTACAATTTTTAGATTTTATTTAATTGGATTTTAAATAATTTACATAAAAACCGGAACGCTGCCATATCTATCTCTAAATCTTTCTGGGTTGACGAATGTTTAATTCAAATTTCTGTAATTTAGTTCAGGTGGATTTCTGGTAAAGGTTACACCGACAGATTACTTGCATTATTGAAGCTACATTGTACAAATGTCCGGCTGCTAACTGTGTAGTGCAGTGTAGGTAAAGGAAAAAAATAAACAGAATTTCAAATGTAATGTATGGTACAATGTATTAATCACTAAATAATAACACGCACAGAAGCACGATAGGGCCTCTATCCTCTGTGGTTAATCCTAATTAATGCTACAAATGACAGGACTTCCCATTAGCCCAAAACGTCACAAGTGAGCCTCATAAGCAAATTGATTCTTTACTACGCAGTTGTGATACACAGAAATACAATGCAGTACTCATACTGTACATTGGTCTGTACCGACTCATGGTCCAAGCATCATCAGTTCCATGTTTATAGAGGGATCTTCAAAAAGTAACATCTGCATTAGTGGCTCACAACAGCTAGTTCGCTTTGCATGGAACTTATTAATGGTACAGTATCTCCAACCAGATGCACCCTTATCCAAAATATTTTTTTTTGCTGTTACATAAAGTCTTATTCCGGTTTGGTGACTGTGTAGAGCAAACACACGCAAAAAAAATGAAAAAAAACTTGCAAGACCTGTAAATACCAACTAATAAAATTTGACTGACTTACAAGAATAGACAACATAACAGCAGTATACTGCAGGCAGGAACTGTGTCATACAACTTCCTCTGGGATGACTAGGTATAGCTAGTAGGCAGAAAATGTACTGTGTGCCATCATTCACAGATTCATTGCACTTAGGTGGAGAACTTCCTCTGTGACTGTGCTAGAACAGAAATTACTGGAATGCTACAAACATTTTGTAAAGAGCAGTCAACACAATAAATCTTGCACATAAATAACCCAACAATATAAGAGGAAGCCAAGGGCTTCTATGTTTAATGAATAAAACCAGATGCAGAGGTATTTTCTGAAAACTTGCTTAAATAAATATGTGGGAATCAACTTTCCATAAGATGTAAAGAGCTACAACATGAACTGCTACCGACGCGCTGGGGATGAATGGCTTCTAGAGATTCTTACTGGTCACCAACACTATTGAAAAGGTTATAAATAACAAAGCCCAGCACACACTGTCTATAGATAATAGAACAAATGAAAAGGGATAATGCCAAGAAGAAATTAAATTACATTTAATATGTAACACAAACCACCTGTATAAGAACAACATCCACTACATCAAAAATTGATAACATGCAATAATAAAAAACATATAACAGGCAAAAACAGAGGGAATAATGGGAGAGGGCGGTGAGTAAAAGGTACAAATACAATATGGTCAAGACAACTCACAGCCCAAATAATTTAATAATCAACATACAGAGAAACCTTGGGGCGAATCCTTAAATAAAAATAAAATGTCAGAACTCTGTCGCTCCAAGTTTGCTCCACAAAAATAATCCTGACTATTGCTACAAATATGTAACAGGCCTCTCCCATCAGTGAAAGGAAAATGATTTGCTACATGGATTATGAAAGGAAATTGTTTTTGTTATGCCGATGGAAAAGGTTTGATGTTTTCAGTTCCACAAATTGTTCTCTTTATCTTAATGCCGGAAGACACAATTAGTTACTGTACAAAACACATATTCCAGCAGAGTGAAGGTTCGCACTCATAACCGGTATCTGGGTGACAGTTTAGTGCAAAGATCAGTGAAAGCAACAATTATTATGACTTGGTGATTCTTATTAAATGTGCCAAGAAGACTGCACGATACATGGAGATTTTAACGGGCTGCAGCCCCAGCACAGATGCAATATTAGAGTTAAGCGATTTACTTTTAATCAGTGCTTGCCAATAAAATGCTTTTAATCTCTATCACTGCAATCATTTGTATTAAGAAGCTAGGGAAAGATCCCCTTATCTACTGGAAACTGCGTCTTATTAAAAAATTAAGTAGAAATGAGGATTTCAAAGATAAGTAACGTGGCTCACTGTTTGTCAAATTGTCACCATTATGACAATGTTATAGACTACTAAACACTAATTATACCAATCTAATTATATCCGCATGGCAAGCTCAATGCAGTGTTCCTTCTAGTGTCAAAACACAGACAGCCAACGACAAGCCGCACACATGTTAGGCCTGGGACATAGTGCCTAAAACAGTGCTGAGGCGCGCTGAGGCTCAGGGAAAGCGGTGCTTTCCCTGGCCTTACACAGTGCACCGTCGGGGGGCGGGCCAGTGACGTCACGGAGCTGGTTCGCCCTCATTGGTCGAACCACTCACGTGACCGGCCCTACGCTCCGGCGAGCGCCAAATCTGAAGACTCGGTGAGACACACGCTTCCGCAAGCGTGCGGAAGCGTCCGCGAGCCCCTCCTAAAGCCGCTCTCATTGCGGCTGCAGGGGCTCAGTGCCGAGCAGCAGCGCGCCTCAGCACATAAGCGCTGACCATGCCCGAGGCCTTATACTTGGGAGGTGCTACAGCGATGTGCGGCACGCTGTATGTCACTGGATGACAAGACATTCCCATTCCAAGAATCGGTGACCAGCAACAGAATTTGGGAGGAGTGACTGGAGCACAAGTGTCGGAGAGTCTTACCTTCTCTCCGACATCTCATCCTAACATCGCAGCGTCGCGTTGTCAAAGAAACGCATCGCTATTTGACGCCATGTTGTCGCTATCAGAAGATGCAAACAGAGAAGCCGAAGAGACGGTAACAGAGGCCCCATTCTCTCCCCCGGCAGTCAGTTTACATGTTTTGGGGAAGAGCGCGGGCCTCTGTAAGCATGGGGCTCGGTGCGATGGCACCGATGGAACCGCCATCAATCCAGCCCTGGACTGACCAGTGACACCACGTTCTCTGCAAACACACTGCAGCTCTCAGGGACAGGACAAAGTTAAAAACTTGGAAATATCTGTAGGCAGCCATGATGGTGCTGGTCAGCTCTGACAGGGAGTGAGGATGCCATGTTGCCTTATTTTGTAGGTCATCGCTTTGGAGACCTTAATATGTGCATACATTGTGCGCACAGACTAACACTAGTTGCTGTGCATATACAGATCATATTTAGCATGCATAGCTTCCAAGTACACAGGGTATGCACAGCGTGTATACATCTGGTAAACTGCACCCTATAACGTGCTCTTGTCTAACACCATACAAGTAATAAACAAAATGAGTTCTAATTAGTGCTACAAATATGTAACAGGCATCTCCTGTCAGAGAAAGGAAAGGAAAATAATTATGCTGCGCAGAATACAAGAGGAAATCTTTATTTTTTCTTTGATGTTTTCAGTTCCCTTAATTGTTCTCTTCATCTAAATGCCAGAAGACACAATTAGTTACTGTAGAAAAGGCATGCTCCGGCAGACGGAGCGTTTGTTCAGTTTGTAGGAACAGAAACAGAATATACTGCATTAATGCAAATATCTTAAATCAGCAGGTCCAGTACGCACAGGGAATTAATTGTAATAGTCATTGAGAGATTGCTTCCCCCAGAAGGTGATAAATAGATATACATCTATATTTTTATTTTTTTACTCCCCCCCCCCCTCCCTATTTCTTAGGACTCATCTGGGCTTTTTAACCAGTTATGCACATACAGTGAATGTTCCAAAATTGTAACCCCTTAGGCACCACACACATCCCACATTCCATGCTGTTGCTATATTATTGTCTTGTTTTCTCTCTTTCTCCCTGCAGTGGAGGGAATATGAGAGACAGACAGTATAGAACTGGTAGTGTAGGACCTGCTGACAGGGTTAGTTTGACGTTGTTGCAGCTGAACATGTTTTAACTAAAATATTTAACTAAATGACCCATACTTATAAGAAAAACAACATATAGACATGAACTAAACAAATTGTCACATTGGATGTGTATTGAGGCTTCTTTGTTTACTGCTGTATATTTGAGGCACTTTCCCAGTAGCACAGTATACTATGTCTGTAAAAATCCTATGTGCTGCGTATACTGGAATTGTGAAGCGCTGTGTGTCCCATTGGGAGAAAAGCAATATATATACACACACAGTACAAATTGGGTTGAGCTTGCTAAGATTGTGTATGTATACATAAATAGTGCACCCTCTAATGTCTGTGTGCATACACTGTCTACTGAAGTGCGTACATTTAAGAGATAGATAGGATAGATAGGATAGATAGGATAGATAGGATAGATAGGATAGATAGGATAGATAGGATAGATAGGATAGATAGGATAAATAGGATAAATAGGATAGACACTTCCAATTGCCTTAACTTATAAGTACTCTTTGTTATTCAATGTTATTGTCCTCCTCTCACATTGTACTGCGCTGCGGAATATGTCGCCACCACACAAAAAAAGAAAATATATACATATGTGCTGTAGAGATATAAGAGCATGTATGGACTGTGCACGTTACACGGTCTATATAATGTTATGCAGCGCCACATACACAGTGCACAGAGAGCCTCAGTGATGTGTGACCTGGTGACAGAGACATACATGTCACTAGTTAAGGGAGGGGGTCATCCTGGTTACCCAGGATGTACATGTCACTGGTTAGGGGAGGTGGTGATGGTCCTGGTGACACCGATTTACAAGTCACTGGTCAGTAGGGAGGGGACAGATGTGCCCAAGTCACTGGTCAGTAGGGAGAGACAGGATGTGCCCAAGTCACTGGTCAGTAGGGAGGGGACGGATGTGCCCAAGTCACTGGTCAGTAGGGAGGGGACGGATGTGCCCAAGTCACTGGTCAGTAGGGAGGGGACGGATGTGCCCAAGTCACTGGTCAGTAGGGAGGGGACGGATGTGCCCAAGTCACTGGTCAGTAGGGAGGGGACGGATGTGCCCAAGTCACTGGTCAGTAGGGAGGGGACGGATGTGCCCAAGTCACTGGTCAGTAGGGAGGGGACGGGTGTGCCCAAGTCACTGGTCAGTAGGGAGGGGACGGATGTGCCCAAGTCACTGGTCAGTAGGGAGGGGACGGATGTGCCCAAGTCACTGGTCAGTAGGGAGGGGACGGATGTGCCCAAGTCACTGGTCAGTAGGGAGGGGACGGATGTGCCCAAGTCACTGGTCAGTAGGGAGGGGACGGATGTGCCCAAGTCACTGGTCAGTAGGGAGGGGACGGATGTGCCCAAGTCACTGGTCAGTAGGGAGGGGACGGATGTGCCCAAGTCACTGGTCAGTAGGGAGGGGACGGATGTGCCCAAGTCACTGGTCAGTAGGGAGGGGACGGATGTGCCCAAGTCACTGGTCAGTAGGGAGGGGACGGATGTGCCCAAGTCACTGGTCAGTAGGGAGAGGACAGATGTGCCCAAGCCCCTGGTCAGTAAGGAGGGAAAGGATGTACCCAAGTCACTGGTCAGTAGGGAGGGAAAGGATGTACCCAAGTCACTGGTCAGTAGGGAGGGAAAGGATGTACCCAAGTCACTGGTCAGTAGGGAGGGAAAGGATGTACCCAAGTCACTGGTCAGTAGGGAGGGAAAGGATGTACCCAAGTCACTGATCAGTAGGGAGGGAAAGGATGTACCCAAGTCACTGGTCAGTAGGGAGGGAAAGGATGTACCCAAGTCACTGGTCAGGGAAGTGTGTGTCCTGAGCCCACTCACCGGCTCTGGTCTGCAGGGACCCATCCTTGCGGCTGCACCACAGCGCGCTCTCCCCGCTCTGCAGGATGTAATGGTCCTTGGCTTGGAAAAGCTCCATGGCGGCGAGAGGTAGGTTACAAGGGACAGATCCAGCGCTCACCCCCGGGGCAGCCGCGAGCACCAGGCGCTCACCTGCTCCCTCTCCCTCCAGGTGGGAACTGTGACTCTGACAGGGAGCGCACAACAAATCAACCCCGCCACCCCTACAGGGGAAGATGGTACTTTCCGATACCAAGAGTGGGGAGGGGGGCTGGTCTTACACGCGCAACCTCTTCTGATTGGCGGAGGCAGCGGCAACGCAAACCACGCCCCCTCCCCTCATTCCACAGCGGCCTGTATGGGGGGTGATGACGTTAGTGCTTGCTCCCGCCTTCATGCCTCTTGTGCGCCTCCCCGTGCACTCTGGGTTGCGCACGCGCACAAGGAATAATAGGTATCTGTGCAGCAGGTGAAATAATATTCAGCACCTTTATTATTAATTATTATTAATTATTATTGTCCCAGTGAGGACACAGGGTTGCTCCATACACTCTGTTTAACAGAAATCACTTATTATGGGGGATTTTGTTTTGCACATAGCTGTTTTCATGTGCCCTCACAATCATAATAATATATTATTATTATTATATTATTAGTAGTAGTAGTAGTATAGTATTATTGTATTAGTATATTATTATTATATTATTATTAATATAGTATTATTATTATAGTATTATTTTATTAGTATATTATTATTAATAATATATTATTATATTATTATTTCTGTTTCTATGCTGTAATACTCCTCTTTGCCTATTTGCAGACCCTCCAACATTTTTCACATAACAAAGCAACCACTATGGAAGTCCCCTAATAACCTATGCAGTTTACACACACAATCTTTCTGGATACTTACAGCTGTTTTTACATTACAGGAGCCAAAGACATGCTGTGTACCTGCGCTATAGGTACCGTTGTAGTTGTTGTCTTTGTAGGTTTTGTGATTGTGTCAGTTGACTTGGTGCTACTATAGCGTGCAGTCTACTTCTACTGTTCTACTATGGCGTTCAGTCTACTTTATCTACTAAACAAAGGAACAATATGGTATGTATTGGTTTTTATTATACAACTATATAGCTCACTGGTTTGTAACGATAAACACTTTGTATGTCTTTAAGAAATTGTAAAAACAAATCTCCTGCATCCTTTCTTAGCACTTTCCAGCAAATGTGATCAAGGTGTGATTGAAAAAGCTCATTAGGAACGCCTCTCATTTTCTTCAAAATGCGTATTTTGGCATCCAACCACGACATTTCAATCCCTTGCGTGTTTTCTCCCGACACTGGATCCACGTAATTTTCTTGATGGTTCACCCTAAAATGCCTGTAACCAATGGCATTTAAATTTCCATATGCAGGCCACTCGTCGGAATGAATCACTGAACCAATTTCGCATTCCCGCTGAATAATTGGTATCAGAGTGTCTCTCTCACGCCGATGCACTTAAAAATACCGACAATCAGAGCTTGCTTGAGACCAAAAACCCAAGGCCCATCAATTCTACGTGTTTTACAAATCTGCATCTGCATCTTCGGAAAGAGGAGCGTTATCGCCTTTGGCATTCTTCCACGATTATATTTTCACCGACCAGCAAATCTTGCTTCATCAATTTGGATGGGGTTATCGTCTGTGCCAACCATCTTGCCTCGTGCACGATGAGAAACGATGGCTCCACACACCTCTCGGCACATATTAAACCAGTCAGTTACGGTATTGCAAGACTTTCCTGTAAGAGTCACTGTTGTGTTCATAGGTATTTCCATTACAAAAAAAGAACACCAGTTCTAAAATTTCGCACAAACGTAGGTTGCAGTGTAGTTTTTGGTTTATGTCCGTATAATGGAAAAATGTGTTTCCTTTTCGAACAGAACGTGAAGTTTGGCACCCATTACGAACACACCGAAATACAGGTCTGTATTCCCCACCTCCTGTCGCGTTTTCTGTTCTCTTACATTACACTACCACATCGATGACAAGGCTCTGACTCTCGTGGTACATCCAGAAGATTATTTTCGCGTAAAAATGCAACGGCGCTGTCTTCTTTGCAGATTATATTTTTATAGAATTTTTTTAACAACATTATAGAGGATTAAACTGATATGCACAGTCAACTGACTATAGGAATTCAAATGAGGGTTAAACTGACAGAATGCACGTGAGGGTTAAACTGACAGGAGTGGACCACAGATCACCGGTAGACTGTACGCTATGGTAGCGAATGCACGGTAGACCACAGATAACCGGTAGACTGCACGCTATAGTAGCGAATGCACGGTAGACCACAGATAACCGGTAGACTGCGTCGCTGTAGTAGCACCGTTGACTTTAACATGTTGGTTGTGCTGGTAATTAAATGAAGTTATATAATTATTTTTACAAAATAAAATAAAACTCGATGATTCCTTTATATTTGTAACAACATCCAGATTACCTCCAAAGGTTTCTTTTTTTTGCACCTTTAAATATATTTATTTTAGGACGGTTAGTGCATAAACATCGATATAAGAATATTTTTGCATAAGGAACACTGTACATGTATGCAGTTCCTTAGTATAGAGGACAGGTAAGTATAGCATTTGTGCATCAAATCTACGACTATTTTCTAGGGATCAACAAAAAAAAAGTGTGTGTTTGCCGAGCCCGCGCATTTTAAGTGAAACTTCTTTGTGTTTTGTCACTATTTTGTCACAGAAATTGTGTGTGTGATGGTGATGTTTTTAATTAAAAATCAAAACACAATTTGAGTGCCAAAACGCAAAGAAGTTTGACATAGAACGCGCGTGCTCGGCACACACTGTGCAGGTGCAAACGCATGTGTGCCTGTGCTGGACCTGAGATATCCTGAAAACCTTAACTATTTGGGGGGCTTGAGGATTGGAGTTGAGCCCCCCTGATATAGAGAAGTGAGTAGGAGAGAGAAATCCAAATATCCTGCACTTTAAGCCTTACAATGATCTACCTATAAAAATAATTGAAGTCTTCTACTGATTTTCGTTTCAATTTTCTAAGCTGTTCAAATACTGATTTAATACTAATGAAAATAAACTCCAAATGATTAATAAAATAAGAGTTCATATGCTCATTCCGATCATAAACGGACTAAATCAATTTCCCCAGAGCGGGTTTGCTGCCGCCCTCACTGCCCGCTATGTACTTCCGCCCATGACGTCATCACGCCTGGCGCGTTTCACTCCGCTACGGAGCTTCGTCATTGGAAATCAAACGGCGCACTCCCACTGATGGCTCTAAATAGCGTTCCGCTGTTACGTTAACCAATCACAGCGATACATTAAACCCTTTACTGACTACAGCGTAATGTTATTTTAGTGGGACTCCGAATGATGTCATCTGCATAGTACTTTTTTATTTATTTATAAAATGTTTTACCAGGAAGTAATACATTGAGGGATACCTCTCGTTTTCAAGTATGTCCTGGGCACAGAGTTATAAAAAATACATGGTTACAATAAAAGAACAGAGGTCAAACAGTCACTTAACATTATAATTATATATAATTATAATAATAACATTATTAATAGTTTATTATAAGCCTTTGACGGTAGCGTCGGACAGGGTCATAATATACACACAAAAAATATTTCACTGGGTTGAACTGAATACGACTAAGATATAATAAAGAAAGTTTATTCCTTGGAAAAGGATGGACACACAGAATTATACAATTAACGCACAAGATATGAACACTTAGGATTTGGGAAATTGAGCAATCAGGTACAGGACTGGCAATTCATTCAGGATACAAAACGAAGTCACAACGAATAGTAATAGATGTGAGAGCATCACAGTGCAGACATTCTATGAATAATGAAGCAATTGATCAAAACAAAGAAAGAAGAAGAACATTAGGCTCAAGAATGTAATAAAACAAATTTAAATCTTGTTACGGTGTGTGATGGCTCTGTATGAATGCAGACACAGTCAGGCCAAGTGAGTGCAGATTAACAATGTCAAATTAAACGAGAGGCGTCACAATAACTCTTGTTATGTCTTTTAATGTAGCAATAAACATATGGAGAACAAAATGTTCAGCACATATTAAATGTGAAGGATTTGTAACAGTTTACAGGTGATGTTCACTGTTGACACCAGGCCCATCGTTCACCAGTCTGATCATCAAACCAGGAGGAATTCTGCTAAGAGTACTGCAAAAGGCAAACATTTGTAATGGTGCGTTCCTATCCAAGGCTGTGTGCACACATAAAGCAGCAAATATGATTAACGCTGTAATAACTGATCCATTTTATTAGACGGTTGATCCAAAGAACCTTCAGGGCTAAAGGCTGAGTGGGAGTTTTATTTATTTAGCCCTAGGGAAGGTCTGTGGAGGTGAAATGTCGTCAATGGCTAATGAAATGTATTATTAATTGCATCTTGCTAGGTTAAGCCTTTAATCTGTTTATTATTAGGCATGCAGCCCTTTTTTTTTCTTCCAGTTTTTACATATGTGTGTGATGTTTTTGCGGCATTAATTTTTTTGCTACTTACATCCAGAAACTACACAGCAGTCCTCTCAAACACGACTTTCTTCATAATGACAAATTAGAGAGGCAGGGCATTTTGGGGGATAGTAACCTTGTTTTCAATAATGCTCTACAACACAATCCCTTCATGTTTAAGTGTTTTATGGCGTCCATGTGTGAACTACATCTTCAGGTTTCAGCTTAACTGTAACTGCAGAAATTCACTCCCATATTTATGGAAGTCACTGAAGATTAAATGACTAACAAGGTCAGATAGGAGAGGGCCAAGTCTTGCATGGAGCAGGTCCCCTGATCTCTCTCTTCTCACATGCTTGTCATTGCAGATGTCACCTTGTAGACAAAGAGACGAGCGTATGTCGAACAGCCTGCGAAACCAAAGCACACAGTAATATTGACTTTGTTCCTCCTGCCATATGATCATCTGATGATGTGATCAGGATAAAGGCATGACACTGTTCTTGCAAACATCATACAGTCATACAATCAATTCTGCCCCCCCATGAGAATATGTCAACCATCGCCTTTTTATTACAAGAAGCACAGGAAACAGTGCATTATCAAAAGCCGGGATAGCGGATGAAATTCATCTAAATGTTTTGCTTTTTTTATGGGTTCCTTTTTAAACCTGAATTACACTGTATGTTTGAAGATGGGCATTGCATGTAATGACTATATATCACTTTACCTGGCCAGATCCACAGATGGGGGTATTGTGAGGATCGGGCGCCGGCTCCGCTCCAGAGTTTGAATCCGACTTGCTGCAACTATACCTCATCAGCACCTGCTGTGTACACACTGCACAGCAACGAATCAGGGCTCTGGTTTCACTTTCTGCTTCTGTCATGCAGCCGTTTTTCTATTGGCTGTTCATCCTTTATAAGATTAGCCTTTGGCCTCTGCCAAATTGGCTGAGCATAACAGCTTGTTACTATTCTACAGTCGCCTACCCTCGGCTTGGACATCTACTACCCTACCTTCTGCTCCCCTCAACCACGTGACCTCTACTACCCTCCAGTCTCCTACCCTCGACCACGGCGAGTATACCTACTACCCAAATTGTCCTACCCTGACCCGGCTACACGACTACGAACCTGCACACCGGACGTGGCCTCTCGGCTCCAGGTCGGTGTGTAATAATCCCCACCTCGAGGTCCCGTCCTGTTTGTCTCGAGCACTCGTTAGAGGTATAACCAGTCTGATATCAGCAGTCCTGCATGTAGTTACAGATTCTGAAGTATTGATCAGTTATTTCATTTCCTACAATCATCCATATACCACACGGCATCTTCCCATTTTGGGACTAATCTTCCAAGAACTGCACAAATATAGCCACCCTAATAAGTGATTAGCGTCGTATAAAGTTTATGGAAGAGAATGCATTTTGATACCTGTTATAACCGCCAGTCATAGCAGCCATTCTCTATTATCTCTAAAAGTATTTCTATGAATCACTTCACATTTTCCTCAGTAAAACTACCACAATTCCTTTGCCAGTAAATCCTAATATTTTATAAATATGTTTTTCTACTACCAAAAGGTTAATGCATGCCCTTATTCTCTCCCATCCAGACTACTGCAACGGTCTCCTTGCTGGTCTCCCTGCCTGTCAGCTCCCTAACCTTCAATCTCTTGGAAATGCTGCTGTGAGGATAACCTCCCTCTCCTCTCGGTCAGCCTCTGCTTCTCTTCTCCTGAAAACTCTCTGCTCGCTCCCTATTAAACTGCATTCACTGCAGATTTCGTCTTCTCTCTTTCAAGACTTTCCACTCCGCTGCCTCTCCTTAAATCTAAGTTTAATCTCTCGCTGTATGATATCCCTACTCGCTCTGCCCAGGCCTGTCTCCTATCTACCACCCGTGTCACTACTACTCTCTCATGCCTTTCTCACATGGAGCACCCTACCCCTGGGACGTCCTCCTTATTAATGTCTGCCAAACACCTCTAACTTCAAAACCTATCTGAAAACTCACCTGTTCAACAGAGTGCTTAACTAGTCTTGAATGACCACACACTAAACTACAGTACGTTCTTGCACGCAGTCTAACCCAGGAGTGGCCAACTCTAGTCCTCAATGGCCACCAACAGGTCAGGTTTTCTGGATATTCCTGCTTCAGCACAGGTGGCTAAATCAGTGGTTCAGTCTTCGACTGTACCACCTGTGCTGAAGCAGGGATAGCCTGAAAACCTGACCACATAGAGTGTTACTAGGTCTTATGACTTCATGTATAGAACAAAAGACAAAATTCCCTAATTCTACATCTGACTTGACATATTATATAGATAAATACGTATTCATCCCAAGGTCATCCCAACAGGGTCACCACTTCAGTTTGGAGGAAAGGAGATTTCACCAGCAACAAAGGAAAGGGTTCTTTACAGTAAGGGCAGTTACAATGTGGAATTCATTATCCACGGAGACTGTGATGGCAGATACAATAGATTTGTTCAAAAAAGGTTGGACAACTTTTTAGAAAGGAGAGGTATACAGGGATATACCAAATAATAAACATGGGAAGGATGCTGATCCAGGGAGTAATCTGATTGCCAATTCTTGGAGTCAGGATGGAATTTATTTCCCCCCCTTATGAGATATCATTGGATGATATTTCACTGGTGTTTTTTGTTTGCCTTCCTCTGGATCAATATACTGTAAGTACGGATATAGGATAAAGTATCTGTCGTCTAAATTTAGCATAGGTTGAACTTGATGGACGTATGTCTTTTTTCAACCTCATCTACTATGTAACTATGTAACTATGTATCTGTATTTCTTCTCATAAGCAAGAATCATTTAGTTCAATTATTATTTTAATCTTACAACCACGTCACGTGTGGCCCGTCTGTAGGTCCTAACGCTGCTGCACCTGCAGGAACCTCTCATAAGCTTTGGCCAAAGAATTGAACTAAATGACCTTTGCTTATGAGAAGACATACAGATAAGTATTTAACTATATAATATGTCACGTTAGATGTAGCACTACGGCTTTTTGTCTTTTGTTTTTGGCCTTTTTGAGACTGATTAGCAGAAATCCACTGATCAATGAACCAGCCAATCCAAAGCGGATCTAAACCCGCAAAAATGTTTTGCCAATCTCTATGTAGAGGCCTCCAGCTGATCATGTAAGTTCTGATGGAGACCTCTGGAGTCACGAAAGGCTATGCACAAGATAACCTCGTACGATTGATACAGTATGTAGGTCCATTAAAAGGTATCACAGCCCACAAATTATCTTACACTTTCTAAGAATTTGAAAATGATTTAATGCTATTATGTTTCTTATTTTCTGTTGCTTCACTAGGTGTGAAGATTTGCTGAACGTGTTTCTTGCATTTGACTCAATAAACAGAATAGGGAAAGTTTAAACCTGGTAAGGGTGCATGTGACAGGGTGAAGTCATGTGCTGATCATTATGCCTGGGAAACATATCTCTGACTGCTGAGACCAGCAGTCAGAGGGTTAACCTAGTCAGAGCTACCTGGCAATCAGAGCTGAGTTAAGGCAGCTGTCAGGTAGCTGTATAAGGTGTAACTGTGGTGCGGGCTGATGACGCAACCTCATTGTGGTCTCTCTGCACAGCCGAATGGCGTTACATTGTATCTCTCCGATTGATGAGAAACATAACATATTATATATATATATATATTAGTATTTTGTAAAGGATGCTGTGGTAAATCTAAGTGGTATATGAGATAAGACATTCGATAATCATCACCATCTGTGAGATAAATGTAAACCATGCAGGAGATTACTTATTAGAAGATCCCAAAATATATTCATCAGCTACAGTATATCAATACAGCAGTATTCACAATTAGTGTGTTTAAAGAACGAAACCACCATACTGTGGTGTCATCAGAATATATGAATCTCTAGTTGCTATATTATTATACCAACTGTGCCCTACTACATGGAATAGCTAATTGTGGTGAAAGTGTGCTATTTAACCACAACAACTCCATCATATAAGGCTAGGGCCATGGTACCGCAGACCCTGCGTCCGCACGCTGAGCGAACTGACTGACTTAAGGCAGTGTTTGCGTCCATGCGGGGGGCGCGCATTGCGCAAGAAATCAGTTCAAACTTATTTATTGGCACGACAGGCCGGTAACGTGAGCGGTTTACCCAATGAGGGCGAACCAGCTTTGTGACGTCACTGGCATGCCCCTAGACACGCCCACGGACGGCACGCATACCATGGCCAAAACACGCACCCACTTCAAGCAGGTGACGTCACGGCCGCATGGGCGAAGGCACTATGAACCTGGTCTAAGGGGTAATCATCTGCTACAAAAGGTCCCTTCATACAAACCTTTTATCTCCAGCTTAGCATTGGGAATCCTACAACACACTACTGTGTTCCATTATAGAATCATTAACTGTGTCAACAAGGGGATAAATCATTCAATACACCGTTCCCACCACTTTGGTTTATACTTGTGTAGCTATCTTGTGCGGTCTCTCTGCACAGCCGTGTGGTGCCACATTGTATCTTCTTTATAGAGAATATATATATATATATATATATATATATATATATATATATATAATCAAAAAATAAATAGATGATACCGTTCTGTGGCTAACGAAATGCTTTTATTTGTGCGAGCTTTCGAGATACACTGATCTCTTCTTCCGGCGATGTTACAATGAATGAAGCAAGGATAACTTAAAAACAGTGTCTCTTGGAATGTTATCTGTGCTTGTCCTTCCCCCGTGTGGATGTGTTTTATGGCTAGAGGTGTCAAAGGGTAACTGAAAGCAAGTGAAGAAAGAGTGTGTATGTGTATCAGTGTGAATAAAAATGAATGGAGAGCCCACAGTATAAACAGTGCTCTACACAAGGTGTATATATATAAACAAGAGAGCGCGCAGCCCATGGACTGACAGCTGGCAACGTCGGATACATCTTTGCTGTGGAGGAGACTCCTTGCTGATCCGTGGTGGTGATATTCTCAATGCTTGCATTTTTATTCTGTTTGTGAGTGAGCTTGTTTCCCTCTCCTCAATTTGTATTATTACATTTCTACGTTTTTACGCTATGGGCTGCGCGCTTTCTCTCTTGTTTTTAATAGATTTTTTTCTGGACGTGGTTCTCCATTTGATCTGGCATCATTCCTGAAGGATGGCTAGGTCAGTACTTTATTATAAGGGCACCCGCCAACCAGTCCTCTGATTTAAAACCTTTTTCCTCTGAGTTCTCTGTAATGTAATAAATAGAAGTTTCCCCTGGCAGTATATGGTTTAATAAACCCCCGTAGAGCTGCTAACATTTTTTTAATCATTGTAATTGTATTAATTGTGTGTTATTTGTTGCGAAGTAGTGTGTAAGATACATGCTTTGTTATTATCTCTGTATAGTTTAATTAAGATGTATGTATATTAGATCGTTCTTGATATATGTTAAGGAATTTAGTAGGAGGTTCCAGTTTGGGTAATTATCCAATAGGAGCCCTGCGGACATTGCTCAATGTGTTTAAATAGCACATACTGCTCCCATTACTCCATTACCCCTGAAGAAGTGACGTCAGCAGTCACGAAACGCGCGTAGGGTGGAGTTCTTTTAGACGTGATACTGCGTGCACACGTGTGAGGAGGAGAAGGGGCGTATCAGCAGTGATGTCATCGGAGGGGGACAATGCGCTCCGAGTCGCGGCCATGAAGCGGGGATCCACGCTAGGTCCCACCTCAACCTGCATCACCCCGGCATCCTCTCACGCAAGCGGACGGCACGTTGTATCCTGTGTGTAGGGACTAACGGCATGTGAGTGTACTGTTGTTTAGCCCTGTAGTATTTTTATTAAATCTTTTACGGTATCATACCATTGGTGCCTTATTTTTCTTTGCATTCCGGTGTATGGTGTTGCGAGCGTGTATCCGAAGAGAGGTTACATCGCCTGACAACACATATATGAACAGCTAGCCGGGAAGAAAGTCAAAGATACCTTTTGAGGCCCTTTTTTATCTATTTTTAAGTAAGTAGCTGGCAACGGTGGGGGAGACCACGATTGACCAGAAGATACTGCGCAATGGTTGTTCTGTTTTGTATGATTTCAGATCTGGTTTCGCCATCCTAAAGGACTTAAGTGTGATTGGATTTCGGATTTATTCATCATCCCCACTACCAAGATTTTGGGACTTCATTTTTTTGTCAGGTTTATATACCCGATAGTGCTCCAAGGACTATTTTGTTTTGTTCATTGTTTGTTTATTTTCTGTGTATTTATGCTAAAGTACGGATATAGGATAAAGTATCTATCGTCTAAATTTAGCATAGGTTGAACTTGATGGACGTATGTCTTTTTTCAACCTCATCTACTATGTAACTATGTAACTATGTATCTGTATTTCTTCTCATAAGCAAGAATCATTTAGTTCAATTATTATTTTAATCTTACAACCACGTCACGTGTGGCCCGTCTGTAGGTCCTAACGCTGCTGCACCTGCAGGAACCTCTCATAAGCTTTGGCCAAAGAATTGAACTAAATGACCTTTGCTTATGAGAAGACATACAGATAAGTATTTAACTATATAATATGTCACGTTAGATGTAGCACTACGGCTTTTTGTCTTTTGTTTTTGGCCTTTTTGAGACTGATTAGCAGAAATCCACTGATCAAGGAACCAGCCAATCCAAAGCGGATCTAAACCCGCAAAAATGTTTTGCCAATCTCTATGTAGAGGCCTCCAGCTGATCATGTAAGTTCTGATGGAGACTTCTGGAGTCACGAAAGGCTATGCACAAGATAACCTCGTACGATTGATACAGTATGTAGGTCCATTAAAAGGTATCACAGCCCACAAATTATCTTACACTTTCTAAGAATTTGAAAATGATTTAATGCTATTATGTTTCTTATTTTCTGTTGCTTCACTAGGTGTGAAGATTTGCTGAACGTGTTTCTTGCATTTGACTCAATAAACAGAATAGGAAAAGTTTAAACCTGGTAAGGGTGCATGTGACAGGGTGAAGTCATGTGCTGATCATTATGCCTGGGAAACATATCTCTGACTGCTGAGACCAGCAGTCAGAGGGTTAACCTAGTCAGAGCTACCTGGCAATCAGAGCTGAGTTAAGGCAGCTGTCAGGTAGCTGTATAAGGTGTAACTGTGGTGCGTGCTGATGACGCAACCTCATTGTGGTCTCTCTGCACAGCCGAATGGCGTTACATTGTATCTCTCCGATTGATGAGAAACATAACATTATATATATATATATATATATATATATATATATATATATATATATATATATATATATATATATTAGTATTTTGTAAAGGATGCTGTGGTAAATCTAAGTGGTATATGAGATAAGACATTCGATAATCATCACCATCTGTGAGATAAATGTAAACCATGCAGGAGATTACTTATTAGAAGATCCCAAAATATATTCATCAGCTACAGTATATCAATACAGCAGTATTCACAATTAGTGTGTTTAAAGAACGAAACCACCATACTGTGGTGTCATCAGAATATATGAATCTGTAGTTGCTATATTATTATACCAACTGTGCCCTACTACATGGAATAGCTAATTGTGGTGAAAGTGTGTTATTTAACCACAACAACTCCATCATATAAGGCTAGGACCATGGTACCGCAGACCCTGCGTCCGCACGCTGAGCGAACTGACTGACTTAAGGCAGTGTTCGCGTCCATGCGGGGGGCGCGCATTGCGCAAGAAATCAGTTCAAGCTTATTTATTGGCACAACAGGCCGGTAACGTGAGCGGTTTACCCAATGAGGGCGAACCAGCTTTGTGACGTCACTGGCACGCCCCTAGACACGCCCACGGACGGGACGCATACCATGGCCAAAACACGCACCCACTTCAAGCAGGTGACGTCACGGCCGCATGGGCGAAGGCACTATGGACCTGGTCTAAGGGGTAATCATCTGCTACAAAAGGTCCCTTCATACGAACCTTTTATCTCCAGCTTAGCATTGGGAATCCTACAACACACTACTGTGTTCCATTATAGAATCATTAACTGTGTCAACAAGGGGATAAATCATTCAATACACCGTTCCCACCACTTTGGTTTATACTTGTGTAGCTATCTTGTGCGGTCTCTCTGCACAGCCGTGTGGTGCCACATTGTATCTTCTTTATAGAGAATATATATATATATATAATATATATATACACACAAGAGAGCGCGCAGCCCATAGACTGACAGCTGGCAACGTCGGATACATCTTTGCTGTGGTGGAGACTCCTTGCTGATCCGTGGTGGTGATATTCTCAATGCTTGCATTTTTATTCTGTTTGTGAGTGAGCTTGTTTCCCTCTCCTGCGCGCTTTCTCTCTTGTTTTTAATAGATTTTTTTCTGGACGTGGTTCTCCATTTGAAAGCTGCTCCTAACCCATATAAGCGTAATCATCGGACTGGATCTTTCAAGGAGTGGATCAGTATACATTATATTTTTATTTAGATATGTTATTGATTTATTTAGATATTTCTTTCTGCTAATAGAGATATTTTTATTTTATGTTTATTATTGCAAATAACTTTGCTATATCTCACTATACCATATCTAGTGGCGCTACTATTGTCTGTCTCATATATATATATATATCTACATATATATATATATATATATATATATATATACCATACGATACCGGTTGCAACACGACATCAAGGGACAGCACGCAAGTGCTTGATGTCGTGTTGCAACCGGTATCGTATGGTCTGTTATTGCTTTATGGGATAAGCACCAAAACTTATTTACTTGCAAATGGTGCGCCGGCTGTGCATTGGATAATATATATAGATATATATATATATACAATTAGTAACGTACAATTATGCTGTGCCACATTAAGTGGAAAAAAACTTTTAAAATAGGCACTATTAGTTGCCAGAGAAGTTAAGGTAACGCACGAAATTACCTATTAATAGACCGCTATGAACAACTTACCAGTTGAATTGTATTATTCACAATTGGTGCGTTTCAACAACAAAACCTCCACACTGTAGCATCATTAGAATATATGAATCTGTAGTCATTTGCTGTGCGCTGCAATATCATTATATCTGCTGTGTTCCACCAAAATGGAAAAACAAATAGTGGTGACAGTATGCTTATTAACCCTTAAACGTATCTACCAAATAGGGGTTAATTTTCTGCTACATAAGGTTCTTTTATTTGCACCTGTCGTCCCCAGCCCAATACTGGGATTTGCATAATACAGCATTGTGTTTCATTAGACAAAATCATTAACTGTGTCAATAATGTTTTTACCATTTGCTATACAGATTCTATTACTCTAAAACCCCAATCAATTGGGAGTTGGTGTGCACCACCATTAGCTATTAAAGCCAATCAGAATTTTAATATAGGCTTGGGGTTTACTATAAATTACTGGATACCTTATCATGTATGCACCTTATACTCTGAGTTGAGTTCATCATATTAGCATTAATCTGCTTATTTGATATAGGAGCTGGAATTACTAGCCCCTTATGTATATATGGCAAAGCCTATAACATACTAGGCATTATATGTACTCTGAGTTAATAAGGGTGCACCAACACTACATTCATTAGGTGCCCATTATATGTTTATAGATACTATATGCACTAAACAGTGCAGAGAATCATTTATTCTCTTTACCACTATATACAGCTTTTAAACAGACCAAAATAGATCTGGTTATGTTTAGATATAGACATCACACCCTAGACATTAGGGAGAAATAGTATTAGATTATATCTTGGATGTGATAAACTCCAATTACTTATTATTATTATTATTATTTTTACTAGTGTCGTTCTATGTTTTGTTAGTTTTATGTGTCACTTTATTTTATCATTATACCCTATAAAGGTTACATTTTAATTCATTCACATATACATTGGAAAGAGTGCTAGAAAACGGGGGCCTTTTTTCTGTTCTTGTCCTTTCAAGACCAGTGGTCTTTTTTATTCATTAGCCCCAGGCACCTTTCAACCACTCATCAGACTGTAGCAAGAGCCATTTCCCTTTCCCCTAATTTTTATTAGCTGTATAAGGTGCCAGACCTGAGCAGGAAGTAGAGAGATTTTTCCCAAACCAGGAAGTACGCCGGAGGCTCTGCTCCCCCCAAACAGAGGATTGCCACAAGCAGTGACAAGCATGCTGGACACAGCCCTGTGTAATAGGGACCAGCCTTCCAACCCTGCAGAGGAAACAAAAGCTGCTGTTGCAGTTTCCAGTATGGACTCTCTAAGGACAAAACTCCCCAAACACAGTTAAGAACTTAATATTTTTCCACTGCATAATCTTGTCTAACCTAGAAGTAGGCTAGCTACCCAGGGGATAGCTAGGGACCTACTGTATACTTAGTCTACTAAGGGTGTAGAGTTTTATTTAATGTTTTTTTTTCCTCAAAGGGACAGTGTGCCTAACGTTTATTTTGATTGTGGAAAATAAACCACAGAAGGTAAAAGCCTTACCCACTGTTTGGGACTCTTACTGACCCTACCGCAAGGCCGTCCTGCCACAGTGCATATTTTGGACGCTAGAGACTTATCTCCCTCAGCGTCAGAGGATGGGTTAGATGAGGGAACCGGCCTTCCCATGTGCATTGTTAGATCATCTCCTTCTGTCAACCAGGAAATGGCGAAACTTATATCTCTCTCTATCAGACATTTAAGCTGAGGCAGGTGAATGCTTTACTTCTGTACAGACACTTTTCCAAATGACTGGAAATAGAATTAATGAATTCTGCAGCAATGTACAAACTATTTGTAACACTGTAGACTTGAAAGCTGCAGACCAATCAAAATCCTACATGTGTTTTTTTTTTTAAATAAATCAGTTCTGTACTATAAGAAAATACTTGTAGCATTTAAAGAAAAACAACAACTCTGAAATGACATTTTTCATGTTTTATAATGTAACAAGCATTTTTAGTTTCTATAGCAATTATTTACAAAGGCACATCCCCTTCTGAAACAGGCTCTGGCACACCCCTTTTTGAGGCCTGCCCTCTCTCTAGCAGTGCACCAATTGTATCTAGTGACTGCCTGGTCACATAATCTTCCACAAAGAACTTTGCACCTTTGGTCCTCTTCTGCTGCACTGACAGACATTTAGTAAACCCCTGAGCCGAATCTGTACCGGTCGATCACAGGAGAACGGATCGATCAGCAAGTTAGCTAATTACTTATCATTGTGTGCATTGTATTGATGGAAAGATTAAAGGGGGGAAAATTAAATAACAAAAATCGCAGCTTGGACTGCTGCTTTAATAAGTCTCTAATGGAGCCAAAATAAAAGATATCCCATAGTGTCTTAGTGCTTATTTTAATTCAATCACCTCATCAAGTTAGCAACTCCACTCATATTATAAAAATGTTATATGCATCGAAATATAATGATCTGTGTATCAATTGTACAGGGACGAGAGTGCAATATGAAAACAACAATTGTGCCGTGTGACCAGCACACTGGTATAAAACAACAAACCCCTCCCTTTAAAAGTAGTTTCCCATTTCTGCTATTCGGTTATTAAGTGCGACTTGTCACATAAATGATTGCACTGGTTAGAGGAGAAACGACGCCTTTGAAACAAGTTATGCCTCTGACTGCAGACCAGGATCCCAGCTAGGTACATAGGGACGCAGTGGATGAGTGATGCAGGTATGCCCCCTTGTGGTCAGTACAAGAACAGCATTGTATTCACAATTACAAACATGAACAAATATTAATAATGGAGGGGACTATGATTACTTTATGCCTTTTCCATTTTTTGTTCCACTGCAAAATTCAACTTACAACACCCACTTTTTTGCCACTGCCTTTTGATGACGCACAATTTCTTATCAAACTTTCGCTACACTGATTATTTCTCTATAAAATGAAAAAAAAAACATAAAATTAAGAAAATGTAAAATTATGCAGATAGTGACTAACATAACAAAGATTCCATTCATCAGGTTGTTCATAGCCACTAATGTCTCCATCTAGGTAAAGGGTGGTCAACTGCAGCCCTCAAGGGGCCACCAACAGATCAGGATTTCAGGATATCCCTGCTTCAGCACAGGTGACTCAATCAGTGGCTGGTTGAGCAGGCTTTGCTGAAGCAGAAATATAGCACCTTTGCGGAAGCAGAGATATAGCATCTTTGCTGAAGCAGGGCTATCCTTAAAACCTGACCTGTTGGTGGCCCTTGAGGACTGGAGTTGGCCACCCCTGCTCCAACTTGTAAAACACGTAATCTCCACATTTTTAAAGAACTGGCAATTTTAAGCACTATTGAGATGACTGGATTTTGTTTTTTTTTTACATTTATACCTTGGATTGCGTTATTTACAGTGAATACATGATCCAACTTGTACATAAGACTCACAAGACACCTTGTAAATTCATGCCCAGCTTCTATGAATAATTCTATTTTTAGGGCAATAAAAAAAATCTTCTCACGTTGCATTCACATATTTTTCTTTCCCTGCTTGCTGACACTGTACTTGGTAAGCCTAACTATTGTGAGTTCCTTAATGTAATCCGCTCCTGGAAGATCTGATCTCGTGTCCCCAGCTCCCTCGCAAGATTGAGTCACCACCCTTTAATGTCACAGAACTGTCTCCCTAAAACCCAGGCATATCTACACACAGATTAGGAAAATAGTCTCACTCTCTCCCTACCACCGGCTTTTAGCATGCTGCCTCGACAGGCACCTCCAAGGACACCTTGCAGCGGGACCCCTTTGGCAACACCTTCCAGGAGGCCCCCTTTGGCAACACCTTCCAGCGGGCCTCCTTTGGCAACACCTTCCAGGAGGCCCCCTTTGGCAACACCTTCCAGCGGGCCTCCTTTGGCAACACCTTCCAGGAGGCCTCCTTTGCCGGGTTTGCTGACGGGGCCTGGGCTCCGTTAATCACCGGTGCCTGGGGCAGGAGTCCCAGCTGTCTGGCCTCAAGCCTGTTGTACATCGTGGTTTCCCACATCTTTACCGCAAAAGCTAGTTTTTGTAGCTTGGTTTACCAAGTTTATTTGTTGAATGCCAAGTCGTAACCTTGACTTTTGACCTTGACAAGGGCCACCAACAGGTCAGGTTTTCAGGATATCCCTGTTTCAGCACAGGTGGCTCAGTCTTTGACTGAAAACGGATTTTGAAGGGAAAATCCGGGAAATTCCGGAAAACTGATTTTGAAGGAGAAATCCGGGAAATTCCAGAGAACGGATTTTGAAGGAGAAACCCGAGAAATTCCGGAGAACGGATTTTGAAGGAGAAACCCGGGAAATTCCGGAGAACGGATTTTGAAGGAGAAACCCGGGAAATTCCGGAGAACGGATTTTGAAGGAGAAATCCGGGAAATTCCAGAGAACGGATTTTGAAGGAGAAACCCGAGAAATTCCGGAGAACGGATTTTGAAGGAGAAACCCGAGAAATTCCGGAGAACGGATTTTGAAGGAGAAACCCGGGAAATTCCGGAGAACGGATTTTGAAGGGAAAGCCCGAGAAATTCCGGAGAACGGATTTTGACAGTTTCACCCATCTATAGTAATGTCCCACTAAATTGTTTTAATTGTGAGCTCTTTAGGCCAGGAACCCTCTCTCACATTGTTTCCATTTATTTCAGGCAGCATTATTATTATTATAATAATACTATACATCTCTACCAAAACGTATCAGTATTACAAAACTCTGTTTAATGCTCAATCTTTGATAACTGTAATTAAAATAAAGTGTTAAACGGGAGCCAACGATCCCTTCTCTGTTTGTATCTGCTGCATTTTCACCCTTCTTTGTAACTTGTGCAACTCAATATTTACTGTCAGTCATAAGAGCCTCATAATATGAGAATCGGTCTGTTATAATTACTCCCTTTTAGGACTTGCCAGTCTCTTGGCATGAATGATAATGGAAGCGTCACACCCAAAGGAATCCTGCCTAGTACATTCTATGTGTACAGCAGCCCAGACAGGAGTGCACTAGAAACATGAGGTCATTTTTCAGCTATGACTGTTTAAGCGTTGGAAGGTATTTAAAACATAAGACCTCTGTGATTGAGCTTCTGAGAAGCACTGCCTCATCAGTGAGGGATGTATTACTTGGTGTCAGTAGTAATGCTCAATTACTAGCTGCAGTTATATAGCTTGCACATCTATGGAATGTTCTCTGGCGCTCAGGAAATTTACAGTATTCTTTGCTAAATATATTTAAAGGTGTACTTGGACTTTAAAGCAGCAATCTGCCATTTTGACACCCCACCCCCACTTTTTTTTTTTTTAGTGTCATGATAATATCATGACATATTCAGTATTTTTTTATCAATCTGTGACTTCAGGAGTTAATGGGGGTTACCGTTTGTCTTAAAGTATAATATATTGGGTTTATGACAGGCTAAGACCCTTCCTGGGTCTGTGTAGATCTTCAAAGGGGGCTTAATTGGGGAGGGTTATCACTGATGACCAGCGGCGGATTTGAAGATCCGCTGCCCCATGGCACTTACATGTGGCGGCCGCCTCCTTGCTGCCGCCCTCCTTCTCCTTCCGAATACGTCACCAACGTGATGTCATTTGACGGCGCAACGTCACATTGCCATGGCAGCGAGATGCCGTGTGTCGTCCCGTTGGTGACGATTCGGAAGGAGAAGGAGGGCGGCAGCAAGGAGCCGGCCACCACATATAAGTGCCTTCCCATCAGGCCCGAAAGCACAGCATCTGTATAAATAGGAGCAGGCATTTTTCCGCCCTAGGCCCGGGCATAATGGGAAATCTGCGAGTGCTGATAGCTCACTATAAGTGACATATATATGACGTTTAGAATGCTATACAATAGCCAAATAATAGGCTGTCTAGCCTTAAAGAAAACTAAAAATGATTGAATGATCACTTGTACATCCCAGAGAGAAGTGAGGAACAGGTAAACGCTTAGTTGGAGGACTTTATTAATAATGAGAATATCTGGTGAATTCATCAGTTCTGCATAATAACAGGTACATATGCGGCATTGTGGCAATAAGACAACTCACATCATACCACACACTACATAGGTAAGAGAGGCCAAGGACCAATAACTGTATCTCCTGCAAAAATAGACATTAGGCTGTCACATTTTATACGCAGGCATGCGTGTGGAGAGCACGGACGCAGCCGTGAAGATGGCGGCTGTCTAAGGCTAAGGCCCCGGTCACGCCGCTGTAATGCGCGCCCGCGATATTGGCGGCGCGTTCAGCCGATTCCCCGGTCTGCAGCTCACTACAGGAGGAGAGACCGGGGGGGGGGGGCGTTGCGGGGGAGTGACGGGGGCGCGGCCATGACGTCACCCGGCAGGTTCGCCCTCATTGGCTGAACCGCCGGGGGCGTGCCTAATCGCTCGACACGAGTCCTGCTCTCAATTCTATTGAGAGCAGGAGCAGCTCTCGCGCGAGCGCTGCGGCCCCCCCTCGCAGCGGGCCCGGCGCCATTGAGGGGAGGGCTCTTGTGCGTGCAGCGTCCACCACAGCGGATGCTGTAGTAGGCAGCGGGGGCAAGGCCTAAGTATTGGGGGAAATTAAGTTATGAGTGTTTATATATTGAGTCTTTTTAGAGCAGAGGTTTTTCTAAGTCGTAAAACCGTCAACCTAGCAGCTGATTTACGACAGGGGTGGGCTTATGTGGTTTTCAATGGGAGAAAAATGGTATATAGGTCTTTTCCTGGAGTTAGGAAATCGGAATTCAACAGAGGTGTGTTTGGGATCAATCGTGGGTATCTTCATTTTTCTACTCCAGTGACCTCTCTGGGTGAAATCCTGTGGCATATGGTAACGTAATGTGTAGGAATTTCTCTTTTCTGTTTTATCCTGTAATTTTAAGAAACTGTTCTGCATTTATTGTAACTGTCTGTTCTTGTAATACTTTCTCTGTAATCTAAGCACTGTATTTTTATATAAATTACAACATTTAATGAGTGATGCTTTGGGGCTCTGAATTAACTTTTGCATGCTCTGGAGAGGATTTACATTTTCGGACACATTTTGCTACAACAGATTTTTGTGTGTTAAGTGCATAGTTTTTTCTATAACAGGGGCCTGAGACCCTGACAGATATATATTAATTACATATTTTGCATCCTTCTCGTGTGGTGGCAGCAGGTAGATATGATTGCAATTGAGTAAAGGGGTTAATATTAACTAATTGAAAGTACCTTGCGCAGCAGAAAGGTGAGTTGGTTAGTTTAGCCGTGTGTATTAACCCTGGTTGCATATCTAAGTCACATGCTCACTTGTGTGCTGTTCGTGACCGGTGGTATATTAGGACGGATTGAGGGGAGATATTGTTCATTTGAGGTACCGTTGCGAAGGTGAAAAGTGGGCCAGCTAGAGAGCTGTGTATTAACCCTTGTCCCGTATGCAGGTCACGTGCTCACAGGTGTCCGTCAGTGACATTCGGCTCCAGAGACCCCCTGCTTCACAAGATGGTTACCAGTAAAGGGACCGGGACTACTTTCTGGTTTTTAAATGAACATCCAAGGAAGCAGAGGATGTTGTGTTTTCCTATTGGTTCACGGGACTGAGATTTTTCATCATCCTGCTCAATGGATTAATTACAACCCTAAAACATAAATCATAGAATCTATTTATATTCTGGCCCAATTAAGGAAACGCACTACATTTATTGTAAAGAAAATTGAAAGAAATTGGTGGTTTTATTTTTCTTCTTGTAGATTTTTTTTCTTTTCTCGTCCATTAACCAGTTTTGTCCCCAGGAGACCGATAAATAACTTTCTATGCTTTTGGACTATGATAGGTATCTGGTGTTCAAGATAGAAGTGATAGTGTGGCAGTTTTCACACCAAATTCACTTGAGTTCATTTGAACAGACTTCTCTGAATGTGGAATTTCTCAAAGCTCTGTGAAGGAGCGACTGAGAACACTGAGGCCTATTCTAGTAGCTCTGAAGTTATCATTGCCAAACCGCACGGTTTGGCATGTTCAGAAGTAGCAGAATGAAATGTGAGGGGAAAAAAACTATTCTCTATTGCAAAGCGACCAACTGCACGGTTTAGCAGCCAAATCACCAGGATTGTACGAGCTTTTGAAGAGGAATGAGGTGCTAACTCCATCCCCAGTGTGACTTATGGGGTATGCTTTCTCAGCCAAACCCAGATTTCAGGCTCTGGATGTAACTCGCAATACTAATCTCGCCACCCTTGAAGAGGCGTGAAAAAAATGTGAGTTTATAGAAGCGGTTTGCATAACGAAGCTACTAAAATAGCAGTTTTATTTAAAAAAAAAAAAAAAAAAAAAAAAAAAACAAGTTGGGAGACTTTTTTGACAAACCAATCGGATTGGCAGAGCCAGAGTGAAACCGCTTCTAAAAAATAGTTTCAGATCCGGATTGGACATACGAGAGGGGTTTACAGAATAGCAATGCATGCCAATCCACATAGGGCACTTTAGAAGAGGTTTGTCACACTTCGGAGCTACTAGAATAGGCTCCACTGACTGAAAACAATGACGTGGAGCTGGGAACCGGGGAGCCTGGTTAAATCCTGGTGTCTGCTCCTTGGGCAAGTCACTTTATCTCCCTGTGCCTCAGGCACCAGCAATTAGATTGTAAGCTCTACGGGCAGGAACTCATTCGTCCTGCAAACATTCTATGTCCAGTGCTCTGTATACTGTCAGTGCTATACAAATAAAAAACAGTATTATATTATGTACTCTGTTTGCGGTTGTAAGAGTGTACAGCAGGATGGACCAACCCCTGTCCTCAAGGGCCACCAACATGTCAGGTTTTAAGGATATCTCTGCTTCAGCACAGGTGGCTCAGTCAGTTGAACCACCTGCGTCGAAGCTGCGACTGCTTGAGCCACCTGTGCTGAAGCAGAGAAATCCTGAAAACCTGACCTGTTGGTGGCCCTGGGGGACTGAAGTTGGCCACTCCTGGTTTACAGGTAGGTAAATATGGAGAAGGTATGTCAGTTTTAGCATCTCTGCTGTTTGTGCACCAGTAAACCTCCAGCTCCAAACTGGGAAACGTGGAGAGGGGCACGGGAAATAAACACAAGATTGAGTCATTATGCATTTTGATAGACAATCAAGTAATGAAAGAGTTAATGCATTTTAACCCTGCCAGTGCTGGTGGTGTCTGGGAGACATTGCATTGCAGTGGAAGCACTTTCAACATGGAAGAGGTTGATAGAAATGTGGGGAAGGATTGTGATGGAGTGACTGTCCCGGCTCTCAGCCACCCACTCCCCCTAGCAGACTCCAGCAGGGCACTAAACATAGAAGTGGCTATTCACCGTTATCCCGTTACATGCACGTCTCAGGTTACAGGACAGCGGACAACGCGTTCACAGCGGCCCCGCGTGTATGGGGAAAGTGGCTGAGTCTGGAGAGCAAAGTCCTCTAAACAGAAGGAAGGGCTTTAGAAGATCCAGAAGCAGGCTCGTGGTCTGTCACAGGGGTGCTCAACTCCATTCCTCATGCCCCCCCCCAACAGGACAGGTTTTCAGGATATCCCATTTTGAGCACGGGTGGCTCAATCAGTCCCTGCTTCAGCACAGGGGGCTCAATCAGAGGTGAGCCTCTGAGCTACCTGTGCTGAAGCTATGATATCCTGAAAACCTGACCTGTTGGGGGGAGGGGCTCGAGGGCTGGTGTCGAGCACCCCTGATTTATCATAGTCCCATTCGTTCTAAGGCCTGTGACCAACATGATGTGACGTTGCTTCCTTGTGTCAGGGAAGCTCTCAGCTCCCTGCATTTGGATAGCAGCGAGTTTCCCTGACACAGAGAAGCAGCTTCACACAGCATACTGAAGACGGTCTGCAGCCCTTCTGAGGGATTTCCAGAGCATGTTGACTGCAGTGGGGGTCGAACACTGGTGGATTTCCCATTAGGCCCAACAGGCCCGGGACTAGGGCAGCAACATTTGGGGGCGTCATACAGAGACCCCGCTCTCTTCCCCATTGATTGCCGGAGGAAGTGTGGGGCCTCTGTAAAGGTCTCTTACCTTATCCTTCGCGCCGCCCTCCTCCTTCTGCAGCATTGCGGCGACATCACAGGGCGTCGTGTTGTCATGGAAATGCAGGAGAGCCGCGCTGTGGGAGGAGGCGGTCAGGGGTGCCTAATGGTGGCAACATTTTCAATTGGATATGATATGGATATCTCCATTTTTATTGAACCTAAGGCTAAGGCCCTGGTAACTCCGCTGCAACGCGCGCCCGCGAGATTGGCGGCGCGTGAAGCCGATTCGCCAGTCTGCAGCTCACTGCAGGAAGAGACCGGGGAGGGCGTGGCGGGGGAGTGACGGGGGCGCGGCCATGACGTCACCCGGCAGGTTCGCCCTCATTGGCTGAACCGCCGGGGGGCGTGCCTTATCGCTCGTTGCGAGTCCTGCTCTCAATTCTATTGAGAGCAGGAACTCTCGCCCCAGCGCTGCGGCCCCCCCTCGCAGCGGGCCCGGCGCCATTGCGGGGAGGGCTCTCGTCCGTGCAGCGTCCGCCACAGCGGGCGCTGCAGTAGGCAGCGGGGGCAAGGCCTAAAGCTGCGGCTAGGCAGGGAGCGGGCGTGATGGCGCTCATGCGGGGTGACGTCACGCTTCCTGCTTGGCTGGGAGATTTGTGGCCGGCTAGGTGCGCACGTGGGGGGGCGATTCAGGGGCGTGGCCATGACGCTCATGTGACGCGCGAGAGACAAATTAAATTTTGCTTACTTCGGCAAGCAGCTAAGCGCCGAGCGGGCACATGCCTTAAGGAACCCCAACATAGTTTCATTTGTTCTAGTCTCCTCTGCACTTTAACCCAGGGGTGCTCAACTCCAGTCCTCAAAGACTGAGCCTCTGATTGAGCCACCTGTGCTGAAGCAGGGATATCCTGAAAACCTGACCTATGGGGATGGAGGGGGGCCTGAGTACTGGAGTTGAGCACCCCGGCTTTCTTACTCTGTGACATCATTGCACAAAATGAGCTTTGTGCTGTTTTCTTTTAGACAACAGATGTGTTGTATATCTTGAATATTTGTCACCAAGATGCGGCTTTAATTAAAGGAAAGCGCACACTTGGCAACTTCTTTCCCCCAGCTTTATAACATCACTATCACTAATGCTACGCTCATCATGTTTACTTAATAAACTTCCACGTCCCGGGAACGGGAGAGTTATGAGCGTGATGAGGAGCCCAGCGCAGGATAATTCACAACGTGGTCAAGTGGCAAATAAAAGCCAAAGCAGCCACGGAACTAACAGCTCAAATAAACAGAATGACTTCTATATTAATAGCTCACTGCCTTCTCTGCTCATCTGCTATCCGTGGAAAGAAACCTCTGCATGCATAACCTTGTCAGGAACACAGCACGCACACAAAGTGATATCAGAGCTTCTCCGATTACACAATAAGTCACTTGTATATTCAGAATCCAGCTAAGGCAGCGGTTCCCAACCTTTTATACATTATTTACCCTCTGCTAGAAATTACTTGTTCTGCAAACCCCCAATTAATCAATCAATCTTACTGCCTACTCAGCAGACTCTTGCTGACAAAATTCTATGACCGAACCTAGGCAGTATAGTGTCCCGAGCGTGTGAGGAACACATGCATAATAAGGCCCCAAACTATCCCTCTGTGTGCAGACAGCATGGGGGGTATAGCTGACACTCACTACCCCTCTGTGTGCAGACAGCATGGGGGGTATAGCTGACACTCACTACCCCTCTGTGTGCAGACAGCATGGGGGGTATAGCTGTCACTCACTGCGGGAGCTTGCAAAGTCACGCCATGTCATGCCTTGCTGCTGTGGATGCAAGCATTGTGAGCAGCTTTAATTGACAGCTATGCAACCCACGCTAAGGTGGGGCCCCATTGAGTGCGCTGTTCCCACACAGGCTTAAGAACTCACTATACTGCTTGGGATCCACCATTATGTTTATTTATTTATTTTGGCCAAACCTCTTGGAGACATCTCACAAACTCCTTTCCCAGACTGCCTGTTGAAAATCACTGAGCTAATGGGAAAGAATCGTCATTCTGATCCGGTAACCTTTTTACAGGGAATTTCTAAACATTATTTTTAATTTTTTCAGCGCACCGGGTTTTTTTTTTTTTTTGTCCATTTCATCAAATTGCCCTGGTTTTCTATAATGAAAATCATATGCCCGCAGCATAAACTGAAGATATGGTGACGCAAAGCAAGGAATTAAAATTCGCAGAATGCAAACCAGATCATAGCTACATAGGAGATGGATTTTGCGCCCGGTTTCGTGATTGGCCTACTATATAAAATCAGTAAATTCTACGTTCTTTTGACCAAACACAAAGAGTTAAACCAAAGAAGTGACATTTTTTATTAGCGGTCATCCTAAACATAGATTGAAATCCTTTCAGATTTCAGGTACTGCTTCCCACTGTTTAATTACAAAGCCTTTCCTAAGTAACTAGTGAGATCGGAGCCAATACGTCTATGATAAAGTTTGCATGCGATTCATACATTCTAAGCTTCTATAATGTTGCACCCCAGTCATATGAAAGATATCAAAGATATCATTCGATGCCACACATCCTGTACGATGAACCACTTGGATTATCTGAAGGGTTAGGCTTGTTCTATAGTTGACGCGCGCGCGCTCCTGTGCAAACGCTCGTGCACGTGACGCACACTTTTTGTGTGTATGGTCTGTGCTGCTGTGAGCGACAGGTTTGGAGTGGTCTGTGTGTTTGTATAGATTGTGAGGTATTCATTTATAATATATTTTTAAAAATTAAAAAAAAAAAAAAGACACGTTGTGTAAAGAGAGTTTAGAGTTTACTCTACATCTTTAAAATGTTCCAGTTCTCTCAGCTCCTGCTATGTGAACCTGCTCTTGCAAGGCACAGCGGAAAGAGGACGAGGGACGGGAGGAAGAGAGGATAGGAACGGAAGGGGGAAGAAGAGGAAAGGGATAGATATGTGTGAGGGAGGAATTATTTATTAACATTGAGCGCACACACACACACACACACGCACACACACACGCACACACACACACACACACTGCAGACTGAGCGGTAGCGGAGCAAAAACATAGTTTTCACAGTCTTTCCCCGTCGGCCGGCTCCACGCTCACTGCTGTGCGTGCGCAACAAGCGTGCCCACTATATTACGGGCCTTATTTTGGTCAAAAAGTTTAAAATCACCCACATGCTTGCTTGTTTATATTAATTTTATTTTAAAATAAACTGTTAAAGTCTTATTCACACATATAAATACATATATATTTAAACACACTTTACAGGATTACCTAAAGTGCCCAAATGTGAAAAGTAAAATAACGTATAACGTGAACCACTGGGGGAAATAAGGCTACTTTAATACAACAGAGCAGGGAATTCTGCGTAAGATGAGGCCTCGGGTATTTAGATAGTATGTCTCTTACCCCTATATTACAATTGCAGCCCCAATGTGAATGCATATGTCATTTTTGTCTATACTGATCAAAATCCGCTGTAAAATGCTCCATCACCATTTTAAATATGATGAATAATAATATTGTGGGGTCAAATAGGCCCAGTAATGTGAATTTCCATCTCTCCCTGCTCAGTGCAACATTTTGAGATGACTGCAACGTTCTTCCTCCTGGTAAAAGCTGAACTAGTCGTTAGTATATGCAGTGATACAGTAATTGTCATTTTGCTGCTAGTTTTGGGGCCTAAAATGTAAAAGCTGTTAAACATATCTTAAATTATGTTTCAAATATTAACTATAAAGAGGTTACTTTGGGTAGTGTGAGTCTCATAGGCAGGAGTGGCCAACTCCACTCCACAAGGGCCACCAAGAAGTCAAGGTTTTCAGGATATCCCTGCTTCAGCACAGGTGGTGCAGTCTTCGACTGAGCCACCGATTGAGCCCCCTGTGCTGAAGCAGGGATATCCTGAAAACCTGACCTGTTGGTGACCCTTGAGGACTTGAGTTGGCCACCCTTCACAGGGATACCATGTATTATAGGCTAAAGCTGGTAAATTCCGGGTATTATTGAAACCCCTGCTCTGATTGGATAATGCCCAGAATTTTAACCAATCAGTAATGGCCTGGAATTTTTGCCACTCTGACAAGAATTTCAGCCAAACAGTATTCAGTTCTCATTCACAAAGAGTGAAATCAGCTCTCAGACAGGGGAGGTGATTGGACAGGAGGCATCAGCAAGGCACTGACTCCTCCCCCACCCTGCCTGCAGCCTGACACTGACTCCTCCCCCTCCCTGCCTGCAGCCAGGCACTGACTCCTCCCCTTCCCTGCAGCCAGACACTGACTCCTCCCCCTCCCTGCAGCCACGCACTGACTCCTCCCCCACCCTGCCTGCAGCCAGGCATTGATTCCTCCCCCACCCTGCCTGCAGCCAGACACTGACTCCTCCCCCTCCCTGCAGCCAGGCACTGACCCCTCCCCGTCCCTGCAGCCAGGCACTGACTCCTCCCCCACCCTGCCTGCAGCCAGGCACTGACTCCTCCTCCACCCTGCCTGCAGCCAGGCACTGACTCCTCCCCCACCCTGCCTGCAGCCAGGCACCGACTCCTCCCCCACCCTGCAGCCAGGCACTGACTCCTCCTCCACCCTGCCTGCAGAGAGCTCCACACAGGAGAGTGAGGGGAAAGGTTAGATATGTGTCTGTTGTTTGTTTTGTGGGTGTAGAGGGGCTAGCAGAGTCTATTTTGTTGGTGTGTGTTTTGTGGGTGTAGAAGGGGGGGGCTGCAGAGTGTGTAGGGGGGACTGCATGCAGTGTGTTTGTGTTGTATAGAGGGGGGGGGGGGTGGCAGTGTGTGTATATAGCGGGGGGCTGTGTGTATGTACAATTTCCTTTGAATAAACTTGCTGTAAGAGCAAAATAATGTAGACAATCATGCTGATAAAAATCAATGACTATAAAAGTGTCTTTTTAAAAAAAAAATGTAAAATATAAAAAAAAAAAAAAGCCTACATTTAGCCTATAATAGTAATAATCCCCTCAGAACAGGGCATTACTGGCCAATAAAGCCCTGGCTGGGTTAAAGTCCCTCGGCTTCGCGCCTTCAACTCTTCCAGCCAGGGCATTATTGGCCAGTAATGCCCTGTTCTGAGGGGATTATTAATTAAATAAAAGTATGCACCAGAGAATCAACTGAATCGAATTACAGCAGATCTCGCCTGTGTCAGTGTACAATCCATCATACTCCAGACTATGAGTATACTCTGTATGCTACAGAGTGGGACCAACGTCTGTTCAGTTTACCCTTCACTTCCTGCCTTGATTCCATTCCCTTGGCTGCAGTTTATGCAAAGTTCAAGCGGTATCTTTTGGAAAGGGATCTCCTCGCTATTACGCCAACCCACCAAACCGAAAAGCTGCTGAGAATGATCCTTCAAAGAGACATGCACACTTGAGCCACCTTTTGGAGCATCCCTGCAGGTTCCCACACTGAAAATAATGGCGGTACTCAGAAATAATATACAAAGCATTTATAGATTTCAAACCTCCCCTATATGCATTATCTGCTGATCCCTATCAAGTCCTAACCAACAGGAAACTTAAAGGAAGTTCAAAGAAATGGAGTGTCGGCTTGAATGAGCAGTGTTGTTATTGAGCGATTCCCCAACAGTATTCTTAGGATCTTCTCTCTATTCCCCATGAGTAAGTACAGTATTAGGGCGAGTATCTGTTCTTAACCTTGTTCTCTATTGTAGCATCTATGTTTTCAGAGGTGGGACCTCGAAAATGCAGCCCTGCTTTAATACTTCTTGCACTGCTACCAAAAACAGTACCGACACACACCCGATGATGCAATCCACAGCAAAGAGAAACATGAATTACAACCGCGTACTAGAAGTAAAACGATGATATCACTTTTCTTCCCTCTGTTGAAATACTTAAAGATTGATGGTGTCCATTGGTTCTGAAGATGGCGATTCGATATACTGCTGGCAAATTCCTCCTGCTAAATTGGCTACATTAGAACAACACTCATGCATGAGCATTAAAGTGGAAGAAAATAGCCTTGTGGCCCTCCCATGGTAGAGGTTGCAATAAAGAGTTATGATTTGTATATGGCATTATTTAAAAATTCCTATAATTCATAGTACGGTTGATATTAAATGGTGTATGATATCATATCAAGGTGGCTGATTAGTTATTGATGTGGCACTGCTGGTTGAAGCCTTTCCTTCTCTCTGCACATAAGAAGGAGAGGTTCACCGTGTCCAAGATATTTGGTGTGGTGAAAAACAATAGATTCAAAGCTACGGAAACACATGCAGCTTTCCATTTGCAAAACTCAAACCCAACCCAAGTCCTACAAGTTCTGAAATTAATTTATTTTTCTCTGAAGGTGCAAGCAGCTAGTGTCTATCAGAGCTAGGTGTTACGGTGGCAGATTCAGGGGGCATGTTTTCCCAGACACAGGAAGAGCTTGGCTCTTCATTACTTCTGTCCATTGTGTTGTCAAACTCCATGGAATCCTGGGAGCTACCAGCAAGGTCCATAACTCTGTCATCTGTGGCTTTCTGTTCCAATTTATCCAAAATGTTCTGGACCTTCCTGACACCATCCCTCCTCGCCTGACGCACATCTGCACGACCTTCGGGGTCAACCGAATCCAGGGCCAGCAGCTCCTTAGTGAGGTACTCCTCCAATATCAGATACCTCTTCTCATTTTTCCTGCCCTGGAAGCCAACAACAGCTTGCGCCAGTGCCTGTACCCTGTCCAAGATCCTATCTACCTGTAGAACCCCAGGGTGCTTATCTTGAAACTCTGTCACTTCAGGTGCTTCCTGGGTGACTGGCTCCTCTGGAGCAGGAGACTTTTCCACAGGAGTAGTTGGAACAGGGCTTGGAGCAGTTGGAACAGGGCTTGGAGCCTTCACCTCTACCTTTTCAGGGGTTGCTTTCTGGGGAGGAGATTTACGATCTGCCTCTTTGTAGATCAATCGAATGGGGGGGGCGCAGCTTGGGGGCTGATCGGTGGGAGGAGGGCTAGGCTTATTTTCTGACTGAGACTTTGGGGGGGAATCCCGATCTGGGGTGACCTGCTGCACCTGCGGAAGAAGAACATAGTGTGTAAATAACGAGATGATAACCGCTTACTGCAGACTAGTTTTTGTTTTAGATCACATAAAGCGGTGAGGCACGGCATCATGCATTAGGCCGAGTCCATAGCAGGGGAGGCCGCGCTGAGCCGTGCGGACACTCCGCTCTGAGCCCCTGCATCCTCCATGAGGATGTCTTTAGAGGGGGCTCACGCGAGCGTCTGCAGGCGTGCTGAGGCGCTGGATTTTTCAGCCGACAGCCAAGCTGTTTTTCAGAGCGCTGTCGGCTGAAAACATCCAGTCAGCGCGGAGCAGCGTCAACGTCACGGCGCCGTGACGTTGATGCGTCGCGGACGATTGGCCCAGCGATGTCACTGCCCCGCCTCCCTCAGTCTCCCCCCGCCTCCCGATCGCGCCCGCTGGCTCGCCTGCATGGGCATGAAATCGCGCAGATTTCAGCAGGCGAGCCTCAGCATCAGCGCGCCTCAGCCTTAGAGACAAGTCGCCTAGCTCGGGGGTGGCCAACTCCAGTCCTCAAGGGCCACCAACAAGTCAGGTTTTCAGGATATCCCTGCTCCAGCATGGGTGGCTCACTCAGTGGCTCAGTAGAAGACTGAGCCACTGATTGAGCCACCTGTGCTGAGGCTGGGACTTTTTGAGCCACCTGTGCTGAAGCAGTCTTCAACTGACTCACTGATTGAACCCCCTGTGCTGAAGCAGGGATATCCTGGAAAGCTAACCTGTCGGTGACCTTTCAGAACTGGAGTTGGCAATCTCTGTCTAGCGTGACAAAATCCAGAAAACATTATGCAGGTCTAATGTAAAAGCAGACCAGTGATTCTCATTATATTCAGCTTCTCAGCGGGAATCTCATATACACCTGGACAAGAGTGAGCGAGTTATGAAAACTGATATTTCTTTATAAAAAAAAACTTTCATTTTTTGCAAATGCTCCGAGGTCAGCTGTGGGGGGAACATGTCGACACCGCCTGACTTGAAATGCATAGATCAGTGGTACAGATATGAAAACTGCTCAGTTGTGGTCGGTGGGTCAACTCAACCTATATTATTATGCATAGTAATTTGTTAATGTTACCTAGAGACGACCAAGTACGCAGCACTTGACACGTGTATCAAACAAACAATATAAAAACAAGAGGCAATAAAATGACAATACAGAGATAACAGCATTTGGTTGAAATGAGAACAAAGGGATAATCCCTGGACAAAGCCTTCCAATCTTAAATAGATGGCTGGCAGACACAGTGGAAGGAGAATTGGGGACACAGCAACCTAGTAGTGGGATTAAAACAATCCATGTTAAAAGGAACACCCGCTCCTTGGAAATATACACCCTTCGGTATACAGAAATAGCAACTACAGCAGGGGTGGCCAACTCCAGTCCTCACGGGCCACCAACTGGTCAGGTTTTCAGGATATCCCCCTGCTTCAGCACGGGTGGCTCAATCTGTCCCTGCTTCAGCATAGGTGTCTCAATCAGAGGAACACCCGTGCTGAAGCTGGGATATCCTGAAAACCGGACCTGTTGGTGGCCCTTTGATGACTAGATTGGCCAGCCGTTTTAGAGGGAAATCACTGGAAGGGGTGAAGACAAATAGCGTACCAGAAGATTTTCTGGCTCCTGACAAAAATAACATTTACAGTACTACTAGCAAAACCTGTTGGCCTCTTACCCCTTCCTAACATTAATATACAACACTCATCATAGGGAAAAACATAATTTGATGGCTACTACTGCAGGTTAAATGCCAGTGATGTTAGGCACCATAGCAGATTAGCATGGAAGGCGTGGCTAGGTTGGGTGTGTTAAGACTCTATGTTATAGGTCTTCTACCTATAGGTCATCTACCTTCTACCTATAGGTCATTGTTTTTCAAACTGACTCCTTGTGACCCATGCCCACACCAGGGTTCTCGAGTCAGCCCCCGCTATTATATTAAACTAAAAAAAAAAGTGCTTTCATCTGGATGCAAGTGCATTGGGTATTCCCAAAACCTGGTGTGGCCATGGGGGACGAGGAGAGGTTGGAAAAACACAGCTCTGCATAGCAATACGCATACAAGGGAAAGGAGACACCATCATTACAAAGATGCTCTTTGTGAAGGAAGCTACTTTCTGTTAGTGAGGATGTTGTGTAATGATTCTTGGGGGGAGGGGGCCTGCTGAAATGCATCTATAAATAGCAGTATTTGAATGGAGAACGGGAGATGTAATTCTTGTGTCAATTACCTGAGGCTTGTCCACCACGGTCTGTACTCGAATAGGAGTTGGTGACTGGGTAGTAACTCTGACCGGCGAGCTTTCCCGACTCGAGGGCGCCTTTGATGCTGCTCTTATTGGGGACTGGGCCGGCGCTGGTCTGGGGTCCTTGTCCTCCTGGACTTTGTGGAACACTGGCTGATGGGAGTGGTAGTCGGCTGCTGCCTGCGGGTAATGGGTCTTCTGTGTCTGGTGGAAGCTATGGGAAGGCTGCCGTGGGACATTGCCCTCATGGATCACACGGATGGGAATATAGCCACGTGGCAGCTGGTGGCTACTAGTGCTTTGTCTTCCGGGCGACTGAGAGAGGACACTCTGCCTGCCAGGCGACTGAGAGAGGCTACTCTGCGACTCGGCAATTGAAGGAGGTGGCTGCAATGAAAACAGAAGTTCCACAAATTGACTGCACTTCAAGAATGGCGTATCATTATTAAACTCTGGTATGATGTAACCAAGCAATATAAGGGATCGCCTATACATGTACGTCCGGGTAATTGTATAACAAATGTAACCAAACATGGGCCAACCCAGTCAGAAATTACCGGTTTTTAACCCTAGCCTCATCTAACCTAAGCTGCTCTAAACCTAATCTGAATGCATTTATTTGTGAATTAAATAAAGATTAGTGCTATGAAAATATTGGTCTGACTGGGTGTCCTTGGATAAAAGTTAGGAGCACTGATCGGCCACATTTGTTTTCTTCAGTACAGCACTTTTCAGAGCGCAGAACTGATTATGGAGACAGGGAGAGAAGAGTGCATCAGATTAATTCTCACTTTTACAGATGTTACGCCTTCAAAATGATGCATATTTACCCATGAAAATGAACGCTCATCCTTGTGCAGTACTTTTCTGTCCCTTTTTCACAGCTATTGAGATTTTTAAATGTTAAGAATCCACAACAAAGGCTTCACTCAAGGGTTATCCTCTTCACAAGTCGCAATTACTTCAACTTTAGAGTATTCTTACTTAAACCGTTAAAAAAAAAAAGTCTTTCAACACAGGTTTAACTTGATGGACGTATGTCTTTTTTTCAACCTCCTCTACTATGTAACTATGTAAAAAGTAGTTCAAGTAAAATAATATTAAGATAAGCATTTGAAGGATGAAGAAATGGTGCATTAACCTTTCACTACATAGTTACATAGTTGATGAAGTTGAAAAAAAAGACATATGTCCATCGAGGTCAATTTCTGCTAAATTTAGATAATAATGACAGATACTTATCCTATATTTGTATTTACAGTATATTGTTCCAGAGGAAGGCAAACAAAAAAAAACCAGTGAAACATTATTCAATGATATCTCATAAGGGGATAAATACAATTCTTCCTGACTCCAGTAATGGCAATCAGATTACTCCCTGGGTCAACATGCTTCCTATGTTTACTTATTTAGTATATCCCTGTATACCTTCCCTTTCTAAAAAGATGTCTAACCTTTTCTTATAGATATCTATTGTATTTGCCATCACAGTCTCCATGGGTAATAAATTCCACATTGTAACTGCCCTTACTGTAAAGAACCCTTTCCTTTGTTGCTGGTGAAATCGCCTTTCCCCCAACCTTAAGGGATGACCCCGAGTCCTTTGTACTTCCCTTGGGATGAATAGTTCTTTTGAAAGCTCCTTGTATTGTCCCCGAATATATTTGTATATAGTTATTATATTGTCTTAGACGCCTCTTTTCCAATGTAAATAAATGTAATTTAGCTAGCCTCTCCTCATAAGTCAGAATTTACATCCCCGTTATTAATTTGGGGGTGGCTCGTCTCTGTACTTTTTCCAGTTCCATAATGTCTTTTACATGGAGTGATGTCCGAAATTGTACTCTATAGTCAAGGTGTGGTCTTACTAAGGATTTATACAGTGGCAAAATTATTCTTTCTTATATTATTTGCCTTTGCAGCTACTACCTGACATTGGGCACTATTGCTGAGCCTGCAGTCTACAAGCACTCCTAAATCAATCTCCATCAAGGATTGACATAATTGTGTATGATTTAGTTTGTAAGTAGCCTGTATATTCTTACTTCCCAAATGCATAACCTTACATTTACACTAAACTCGGTTACTTACTGAAAGATGACAACAAAAAAAGTAAAGTGGCTGGTTTCTTAGTTATTGTTAATTAACTGTTCACTGCTAGGGGGGCTTGTAATGCCTTTTGGTTGTGAAATATCATTGTCCGTATATTACGCAGAAAGTGCTGCTGAATTACCGATGGTCCTTGGGGAGATCCACCTTGTCTTGGCGATGAGGTCACTCGCCCGTCTTGTTTATCTGTTTGTGGAGATTCTAACGGGCTCCAGGCAGGGGACTGGGGACGGGTGTACCCCTTCAGGGGTGACTGTGCCCGCTTCTGGATGGAAACCGGTTCACACTTAACTCTCTGCATCCCTGGTTGGTGAAGAGCATAGCATGGATGCTGCTGTCTGTTTTCCAAGCCATCGTGCAGGACTGTAATCGGGATATAACCTGGACGGAGCTGAGGGTAATAGACATTTCCTTCTCTCAAAGGAAGGGGCTTGCGGCTTTCCTGGGACGGACCATTAGCCAATGTCTGGTTCACCTAAGAATAAGCAATATATTGTTATACAGTAGGTACAAATTTACTGCAGTCACCACATCACATTTAATCAACATGTATCACAGTCTCCTGTGTAGAGATGGATGATTTTCTTTTGCGGATTTGGATCTGCCTTGTATCGGGCCGGTTCCTTTGGTCTGCTGATCTTTGCGAATCAGTCTCAAAAAGGGTGATTCGTCTTTTCCGTATATATTTTTTTTTAAACATTGACAATCTGTGGATTCCGCAATCATCTGACGGATTTTAAGAATCCAATCCGCGGATCGGGTTCTTCCAATCCGTTAACGGATTGCGGAATCCGCAGATGGATTGGTAAAATCCACCAGCGGATTGCATCCAATAGCAGATTTAGATGAATCCGCGCGGATTGAAACTGTAACAATCCGTCAGCAGATTTTATACCGCGGAACGGATTTGAAATGGAAAACTCGGGCGCATCCGGGAAACTGATTCGGGCTGGTTGGCCCGTCTCTACTCCCGTGCGATTACTTTCCTACATTTTGCGAAGCTGAAAAAGGGATGCGCAGTTAATTCCTAGAAAAACACAAAAACAGATCTTTCACATCAAGGTCCAACTTGGAAATGTTGGCGATGGTCAAAAAAAAAAATCTAGATTAGAAAAGAGTGCTATTTGTCTTCTATTCAGGTCAATGCTGACAGTATACCAGCATGGGTTACTGAGTATCTTTCTATCTCCAATATGCAGAAGGAGAAACACAGCGAAATACCCAATTCAAGTTGTACCACAAAAATCAAGACTGTGACTATCACCATACTAAGAAAATTATGTTTCATTTGTTTCATCTGCTTTGGGGACTTTATCTACAATCATGAGTAAGGCAATAAAGAGATCGTCCTGATACTAGCGAAACATTGAAGATTTCTCTCTGTAAATTATTCGTGACTTAAACTTTTTTTTAGTTATTGCTCAGCTACCCAGTCCTGACCTCTTCTAAACCATGGGTGCTCAACTCCAGTCCTCAAACTCCCCCCCCCCCCAACAGGTCAGGTTTTCAGGATATCCCAGCTTCAGCACAAGTGGCTCAATCAGTCTTTGACTGAGCCTCTGACTGAGCCACCTGTGCTGAGTAGGGACTAATTGAGCCACCTGTGCTGAAGCAGGGATATCCTGAAAACCTGACCTGTTGGGGGGGGGGGAGGGGTTGAAGACTGGAGTTGAGCCCCCCTGTACTTAATTGCTCAATTCAGTAATGTTTCCACCACGCCAACATGCATCCTTAAACAACCCCCAAACACACACAGCACAGGCTCTCTTGGAAGCTCTTAATACTCCGCTATTGATTTAGAACCGACTACTAATCTTGCAGGAATATCAGAGAGGGGGATGATATCTGATTAATGCCTCAATCCCACCAAGGACCACAATTAATTAATAGCAGCAATTAATTGAATAAGTATCTAACGCCTTTACAATAAATAAATCAGTCATTTAGAAATGTTCTTAAACCACTCATTTACTCACTCTGCCCTATCGCAACTGGACGAACACGGCTAGTTCTACGTAAACCACTGTTGAAAATTGCGTCTATAAACAACGTAAATCTGTTGGAGGTTGCAATACCTTTTAAGGGACAGAGATGTTCTCTCCTTTGACCTGTGAGGCCTTGAAAGCTCGGTACACTATAATTTTATTTATGAAGAATTATTGGGTGGTCCACTCAAAAGAATCACAATCTACAAGCCTACAAGGTTGTTTCACGTCACGTAATATCTGCCCTTTCTCATCGGTCGTCTGTGAGTTGGTCTTTTCTCAAGAAAAGTACATAGACAAGGGGAGTATATACAAAAACCTCATTATCAATAGTGGGGAAGGAATCCAGCTAAGAAGGAAGTAAGTACAGGCATACCCCGCATTAACGTACGCAATGGGACCAGAGCATGTAAGTACAGCGAAAATGTTTTTAAAGTGAAGCACTACCTTTTCCCCACTTATCGATGCATGTACTGTACTGCAATCATCATATACGTACATAACTGATGTAAATAACGCATGTGTAACAGGCTCTATACTCTCCCCGCTTGCGCACAGCTTCGGTACAGGTAGGGAGCCGGTATTGCTGTTCAGGACGTGATGACAGGCGCATGCGTGAGCTGCCGTTTGCCTATTGAGCGAGATGTACTTACTCGCGAGTGTACTTAAAGTGAGTGTACTTAAACCGGGGTATGCCTGTATCCAGGCACACAGACTTAGGGGCCTATGCAGAGAGCAGCGCTAGAATAAATTGGAGAGTTTAAGAAAAAGTAGCTTTAATGAAGAGTTTTATTCTCCATATGCAGAAATGGGCGAAATCCGCTATTTTTAGCATTACTGCATGTGGAGAATTGTAAATGAGGAGATGCGCGCAGCTGAAAGGGAGAAAAAAAAATCGCGCATTTTTTTTCCCCCTATAGCCGGCGAGCTCCTGCTTCTTGCCAACTTTAGTTGGCGGAGAAAATTGAAGAAAATCGCGCCAAAAACAGCCGCTAGATGGCGAGCACGCCTTTCTGAATTTGGATATTTTTCAGACTGTCGAGATGTAGTTTCTCGCCAGCCGCGCGGCGAGATTTTCAAATAGAAAAAAAAAATTGCGCTTTTTTCCTACCTCGCCATTTTCAGCTGTTTTTTGCGCGATTTTCGCCGGAAAATGGCGAGATTGTAAATAGCGCTGCTCTCTGCATGAGGCCCTTAATCATCAAGTGGTTTATTCGGCAAAACATCCAGCTAAACAATGCCCTTTCTCAGTCCTTTCGCCAAAGGAAACTTTTGAAAAATGATTACTAATAATCAGTGGTTGACAAATCACCAAAAAATCTACTCGCCACACAAAAAAATCTACTCGCCACCTAGTACCAAACGTGTGCTGCTTGGGCCAATATTTACTCGCCCGGGGGTTAAATCCACTCGCCCGGGGCGAGCAAATGTATAGGTTTGTCGAACACTGCTAATAATGCTTACTAATAGTTACACGTGATTGATTTTTCCCCCCAACCATAATTTAAAGGAGCTATCCAAGCAATATTCTATGTGTGTTTTTATTTTTAAATAAATCAGTGCTGTAGTATTAGATTAGACTTACTACCTTTTTTTTCCCATTCAACTCTTAATGCAATTTTAATATACGGAGTATCCTTTGATTTCTAAGCAGATGTTAGCACGTCCACCAGCAGTGCAAGATCTTGGTAACACTTTCCTGTTTGTGATAATTTGTTCCCAGTAGTTTGAGCTGCAAACTGTAACAATAGATAACGTTACCTTAGTAATATAGCAATACATTGTAGCTGTTGTGTTACAATGCCTGAAGGATTGATCTGAAACTGAATGGCAGCCATTTAGTGAACCCTTGAATGCAGGATTTTGCTGATCAGTCGGCAGCTTAGGTAATTAGTTTTCAATAAAGGTAATCAAAGGCGGCATTTATTAAAATATATATATTTTTATATATATAGTGTGTGTATATATATATATATATATATATATATATATATATATATATATATATATATATATATATATATAAAATTTACATTTTAAGCAGCTTGGATTGCCTTTTTAAACCCATTGAACCAATTATTCCCATAAATTTACCTTGGTTCTATGCAGGTCTGCAACCTTAAAAATGTGGCTTATGTATCAAAACTGGGAGGAAAAAACGGCAATACATTTTTCAGATAAGATAGGGAGCCGCCATTCGGTGCCGTGTTTTTGCTCTAGTTTTGCCCTGGTGATGCAGCTACAAGACTTTGTCAGACTTTGCCGAATTCATCTGATAAATATCCACCTGGAAAATTGGTCATAAGTATATGTTTCCTTCTCTCTCGTGTCTGTGCTTGTCTGTATTCACACACAATGCTACTAGTGCATTCATGGAAATACCCTTCCAGCACCCCGGGTTTTAAAGGAGCAATTCCCGCTTTTTAAAATGATGTTTTATTTATACAGGATTGAAGCAGGGGGTCTCCGCAGCTGAACCCCATCAATCTCATCTCCGGGGACCCCCTGCTTCCAGAGATACTTACCTCCAAAGGGGTGCTGGCAGCTCTCTGCAGTTTAAAGCTCCCGCGTCACGTGAGCCATTAGAAAGAGACACCGGGTGACATCACGGCTTCCTATTGGTCTGCAGGTCGCAGGACCTTTGAAAAGCAGCCATAATGTGAACCCTGGATGCGAGCCGGAGAGGCTACCAGCACCCCCTACAGAGGTAAGTATCCCCGGAAGCAGGGGGCACCTGAGCTGATATTAATGGGGTTCAGCTCTGGAGACCCCTGCTCCATTCCAATGTAAAAAAACAAAACTGCTTGGATCGCTTGTCAAAAACCTGGTGAAGAACACAATGTTCTCCGCGCATGTAAGAGGCCGCTAACTAACTCCCAACTTCTACAGTACTCGCTCCCTTCAACATTTTAAAGAAAACAACAGCTGGGAAGCTGACAACCAACTGACAAAGTACAAAAAGGCTCTCCAGACAGCTGGGACTGACACAGGCAGCCAAATGCATGAGCCGGGCGGCTCCACCAAGTCCCTTACAGCAGCGTTCATCTCTGAAAAGATTTGCAGGAGCTCAATGGTCGGGTAGCCTTCTAAAACTGCCACATTGAAGGTCACACACACACACATAAAAGTTCATCTGTGTCATAATCATCATTTGTCATTGGTCTGGGGATCGGCAGGGTGACAATTTGGGTTATCAGCGCTTTTGTTGTCAAAGACATGAGCACTAGCATTGTTGACCCCTTGGCTTCTGTCAGATAAAGGATTTAACAAGGAGTTCGTGGTATATATTATAACTATGCCAGAATTGTGAAGATCCGGAAGTTTTTTGTTTTGTCTTGTTTTGGAGAAATAGTGAAATGTTTTCATCCAGCGCTGTTAAAATGGAAGCAATGCAACGTTCGCATTGCTGAGAGTTCCTGTTTCCCTGTATATCAACATGGGGGGCTCAACGCCAGACCTGAAACCCCAATCCCCTGACACAAAGACGCAGCGTCACATCACGCTGATCAGAGGCGATCGAATGAGATTCTGATAAACCAGGAGCAACTCCAGTATCAGAATCAGGATATCCCAGCTGTAGCACAGGTGGCACAATCAGTCCCTCCTTCAGCACAAGTGGCTCAACCAGTCCCAGCTTCAGCACAGATGTCTCAATGAGAGGCTCAGTTAAAGATTACGTCTCTGATTGAGCCACCTGTGCTGAAGCAGGGACTGGTTGAGACACTTGTGCTGAGGCAGGGACTGATTGAGCCACCTGTGTTGAAGCAGGGATATCATGAAAACCTGACCTGTTGGGGGGGGGGGTGAGGGGCGGGGGCGCTTGAGGACTTGAGTTGAGCCCCCCTGTATTAAGGAACAAGCGCTACCAGAAACAATGACATGGCTAAATGCTTTCCCTTCAGGATTGCCCCTTGTACCCTTCAGTGCCAGGTGGCTCATCACCACCAGCAGTAGAAGCAAAAAACCAGCACACATCGAAAAAGCAATGTCCAGATATTTTTATTTTTAGAATTGTTAAGCACAATTGCTATAAATAGCCAGGCATTGCTTTGTGCAGGAATGTGTCAAGGAGAAACAGGAGTTCCGTAGGTTCAAGACCATATAGAACCTTCCATGTTTCATTTTGGAAAGACACAGTGTTACCCCATTAAGCATAAAAGTCCTCCACGGGGCAGCATATAACCCACCTGCCAGCTGTGCTTTAGCATGCTATGCCCAGCTGGCACATTCTTACCAACCTCAGAGACCTACGCTAAACCACCAACTTCCACTAAGTTCCTGAAAATGTCTTTAGAAATGTCTCCCAGGCCTGGCAACTTTAGTCTGCCTGGGCCTCTAGGGAGAAGCGTACAAAGTTCTCTGAGGGTCAAAACCACCTTTTATCTAACATTCACTAGACATTTTAGGCAAAAAAAAAGAAACAATTGAAGAATTGTTTTCTAATATTAAAGTTCAGCCCCATAAACGCTACTATAAAAAAATCATTAATTATCTCAGGGACAAAGGAAACCTCCCTAGGAGAGGGAAATGCACTGAAAAACACTCCATAATATATGTACAGAAGAGAATATGGATGTGTTTGGGATTCATTTTCTGCATGGGCTAGTCCTCTACCCTCAAGGGTGTCATTGACATTTTAAGACTGGTTAAGGATGGTGAGGCCCAGCCTGCTAGCTCCAAAAACATACTGAACATACAAATCATTCTCCTTCCCTACACACAATAAAATTATCATCTGGCTGTTCTCGTCAGAATGTCCGATAAAATCAGGATTCCCTACATCTGAAGTTACACTGGGAGAAAAGCGCTAAATAAATAAAGTTATTATTATTATTTCACATGTATTCTGGATTATACGCCTACCGCTGGCATAATCCCAAAGGGGACTGGATGCGCAGGGTTTTATCTCCCTTCAGCAACAAACTAAATCATGGTTGCACGTGTCTAAGCAGACTGCAATAAGCCCCTTTAAATAAACATTACAAGGGTTGAAAATGCTTTAGTGGTTTGCTCAGTGTGCAAAGCGGGACTGCAGTGTGTCAGAAACTAGAGGGTATGTGTGACACCGTGGTGACTGACCACCCAGGGAGAGTGTAAGGGTGGGGCGTTTCAACTCCAGTCCTCAAGACCCCCCAACAGATCAAGTTTTCAAGATATCTGTGCTTCAGCACAGGTGGCTCAATCAGTGGCTCAGAACCACCTGTGCTGAAGCAGGGATATCCTGAAAACCTGACCGGTTGGGGGGGGGGGGTGGTCTTGAGGACTGGAGTTGAGCACCCCTGTACAGGATGGAAGATTAATATATTAAAGACATATAAGGCAATATATAGGAAGTATGGGATTTTTTTTTTATCAAGACTTAATCCCATAGAAGATTAATTTGGTTTAGTAAAAATGCATCCAATAAGCCTCACATAAGATTATTATTTTTTTAAACACCAATCCTTTGGATTTAGAAAACCTAAAAAAAAAAAAATACAGAGGATAATGGAATAATAAAGGTTAGAAGGTGTGGCTCAGTGAGTGAAGTCACTGCCTCTGAAAACAATGACACTGACTTTGAGGCAGGGAAGGCTACTTCTAATCCCAGTGCAAACGAGTTTACATTTTATATTATTTTAAGCACTTATATTTTATTATTTATATAATTATATAATATTTTACATATATATATATATATATATATATATATATATATATATATATATATATATATATATAATTTAAGCACATATTATATTAATAATATATTATATTTTGTATTATATTATATATAGTATGTATACATATATTGTGCATCTTATATTATTTAAGCACCTGCTTTCTATAGTGAGAAAAAAAATTGCTTTGGTGCATCCCAGTAAAATGATATTGCAGAATTGAAGGGATTTACGGGAAACCCTTTTAAAGTGGACAGCTGGTCCCGGGGAAAGGGGCAGACCCAGCTCATGTTCTTTTGGAGCTAAATGCAGTCCATAAAACTAATGCAAAGAGTTTGTCTATCTGTATATATTATATTACACCTGTTTTATAGCGGATTCTCATCTCTCTGTATAATAAAGTCCTTACAGTATTTCTCACTGTGGTCACACAGCACCCCCTCCTCCTCCTAATCCTCCTCCTCACCTTGACTGTGTCCTGCGCCCGAGGGTCGCTCCATGTGGTAGCCCTGTTATTATGATCCACAAAAAAAGGCCACCCTGTCTGTGGGTCCAGCTTGATCTCCCAGCCTGGGGGCAGAGGGTCGTTGTTGGGTGCCATGACTGAGGCTTGTGTGGTCTTCATGTTGCTGCGGGATAGGGGGTAATGAGCCATACTAGAGTCCCCTCACCCTTTAAGACAGCCTTATCTACCGCCCAGGGTGACGCCAGAGAAAGGGGTGGAAAGCTCTGGAAGTGACTGCAAGGGACACTTTGTACCGAGAAGGGGAGGAGACTTGCAAGAGGAAGAGACAGGGCGAGAGGACAAGGGAGACCCCCCAAAGTAGCAGCAAGAGGGAGACAATGTTGCAAAGAAGTGTGGTGAGGCAAGAAGGATCATGCAATAATATTCAAGACAGAGATCCCTCTGGAAGGGAGCCTGCTTAGTCACTGCAAACATTAAAGAAGAGAAAGAGAGAGGAGGGAGGGATAGTAGAGGGGTGGAGAGATGGATGGTGGGAGGGGGGGGGGGGTGACAGGCTGGAGAAAGAGCTAGGGAAGGAGGAGACTGGATGTTGGAACCCTACTGGAAAGTTCTGGTGAAACCTCATAGTTGGCAGTTTTTCCTAGCAGACAGCTCCTCCTTGAGTCATCAGCTATTAGTATATGTAGGGGAGAAATTATTAGGGCTTTAACTCTTAAGAATCAGCATTTATATATATTTACCCATGTATGAGTATCTCAAAGAGAAATCCACACACAATGAATGCTGAGAGAATTAGAACCTCTTCCTCATAGCATGTGGATATTTAAAGTTAATTCTTTGGATACATTATACATAGCGTTTTGTGCGGAATATGTTTTTCAGGCATCTAAACCTTCGGCATCTGAAGAATAAACTAATGCAGAATGCATGGAATTTTGCATTGGAAATGGCATGAAATTATTATTGATTTATAAAATATGTTACCAGAAAATAATACATTGAGAGTTACCTCTCGTTTTCAAGAATGTCCTGGGCAAAGAGTTATGATGACAATACATGGTTACATTAAATGAATAAAGGTTATACATTCAATTTAGACATTTACCATGGATTCAGAAGTAAATTCTGGCCCTTACGGCAGGCAGCATAAGGGTAATATGTACACAATTAAACAGGCTGAGTCCATGGTGACTCAGCCCGTGCGGTGGCGCGCTGAGGGTAAGCGGGTGCTTTCCCTGGCCTTGGTTAGCGCACTGTCCGGGGGCGTGTCGGGGGGCGGGCCAGTGACGTCACGGAGCTGGTTCACCCTCATTGGGCGAACCGCTCACATGACCGGCCCTGCGCTCCCGTGAGCGCGCAAATTTAAAATTTTCCTAAGATCTACTCTTCCGCACGCTTGCAGAAGCGTAGGCGAGCCCCTACTAAAGCCGCTCTCATTGCGGCTGCAGGGGCTCACTGGTAAGTGAGAGCGCGCCTCAGCACGGGTCAGCGCATAAGCGCTGACCATGCCCGAGGCCTAAACATATCAGCTGCCACTTGTATGTCTAGTAATCGACTTCAAAACTAAATCAACATGAATTATTTTTTTCCCCTATAAATGAGGTTGTGTCCATTGAAGGCCTGTTACAAATGTTCATGTGACATCAGGTATCCGTGACCGTCCACAAGAAATCTAGCGAATGGTTTGATTATTTTTTTCTCTCTCAACATTCAGTGTTGCACATTGCCTGAAATAGCTCATCTGCTGATTTATAACACCTATCCAAGTGATGGCTGAAATGGCAGTCACACACGGTGATACTATGGTTCTTATGCAATATGCTTTGATAAGCAGCTTCCCAGTGACGGAGAAGAATTTAGTCCCATTCATTTGAATTGATCTGATCTCTTCCCAAACACGGGGACAGTGGCTTCATGTTGAATAGAAGCCTATTTCTATTTTGAGGAGGGTGATAAACTTCTAAAAAAATAACAGCAATTGAGAACTTACTGACGTACTCCTTTTTAACATTAAAGAAAATATAATGCCATTTGTCAAGCAAATCCCCAATTCGTCATGGAAATATTTTGTTATATATGTGTATTTTGTGATAAAGTACTTAAACTTACCGGATCTAGTGTGTCACCATGTTTCACATAGCTGTTACTTTTAACTTCTATTGTAAATACAATTAAGAGCTACTAGCTGTTGTTTAATGTTTCACAGTAGAGCAACTTCACTGCTTTTATGGCATTTTAAAACGGCTTATTACACATGCTGCTAATTAGAATCAAAGGTTCTTGACGTAATAGAAACTTCTAGTCTCTGAACACTCACATGTTGAGCCTATGAGTCATGCGGCCCTCGGGGACTACACCTTCACCATCAACCAGTCTCTGCCCGGGCAGCACGCTCTCCCTGTCTTCCCAGTTCAGAGAGAGCGGGGATATTTTGGGGTGAATCGTACAGTATTCATCAGGGAGCCAGCATTAAGCAGCTGGGCGGGGGGGGGGGGGGAGAGGCCACCTGCATCTGCAACATACCTGTCCAGAATGGCAATTCGTGGCCCTTGGGGGGCGGGGGAGGGCTCAAGGGCCTCACTTGAAGCAGATCACTGCTATAAATGGACAGGATTCTTGTTTTGGGCACCAAAATATTTTGCATACAGCACAGGGGGGAGGGATAGGTTTCAGTCACAGATAACATTCCAAGATGCACTGTTTTTAAGTTAAACCTTTCTTGCTTTATCCATTGTAACACCGTCCGAAGAAGAGATCAGTGTATCTCGAAAGCTCGCACAAATAAAAGCATTTCGTTAGCCACAGAATAGTATCGTCTATTCATTTTTGATTAATAAGCTCGGCTAACATGGTATAGATACCTCTATATATATGTAACGGATTTTCTGACCTGGCCTGACCCACCCAATCTCACATTGGCCCCTGTGGTCTAACCAGTCCCCATTACAGTGTAGTGTCTGGTGGTTCACCTCTTGGCAACAGGACTCCTGAGTCTCCCGCATGATGTTGTGTGGGGATTGCCAACCCAGACAGGCAGCTGAGGTAGTGTACTTGAGTCCTACCTAGATCCAGTGCAGCGCCTCCACCTCATCAGGATCCCAGCGTCCGCTTGTGGATGGTCCTGGTGAGGAACTCCTCAGTGGTGCACTCCTCTGTGTAATCACTCCACACTTACACACGAGGGTATGATTTAACAAGATCATCTTTATTGACTTGCGGCGGGCCAGCTGCCCCTCACAGCAGTTGTACTCAGCCGCTCATGTTCACCGCACTTCCCTTTGAAAGGTGTCCTTTCCCAAATTGGTGGATTCCCTATCTCCCCTTAGGGAGATATTCCCTGTGCCAGGTCCCTGGTCACAGTCTCATGAGCTATCTCCTCCCAAGTCTGTACTCAGACTTGCTCCTTGCTTCAACATCTACTACCAACTCTACTGAACTCCACTGATGATCCAACCACTAACTTTTGAGCAGTGCTGTGCCTTATGTATCCTCTGGGGGCTGGTACAACTCTGACATCACTAATCATGGATTCAGAGCATGTGACCACTCCCATCCATACATAGGGCACCTCACCAGGGTGTGAGGGCAAACCTCCATAATTACTGCTGGCATGCCCATAACTTACCAGGCCTTACTGTCAGCAGGAGAGATGACTGTAATCCATTTTACAGCATGGTTACACATATATATATATATAATAAAAAATGAATAGACGATACCGTTCTGTGGCTAACGAAATGCTTTTATTTGTGCGAGTTTCTGAGATACACTGATCTCTACTTCCGGCGGTGTTAAATTAAAGCAGGCAAGGGGTTTACACACATTATATATATATATATATATATATATATATATATATATATATATATATATATATACATGTAGAGGTATCAGTACCGTGTTAGCCGTGCTTCAATAATCAAAAAATAAATAGATGATACCGTTCTGTGGCTAACGAAATGCTTTTATTTGTGCGAGCTTTCGAGATACACTGATCTCTTCTTCCGGCGATGTTACAATGAATGAAGCAAGGATAACTTAAAAACAGTGTCTCTTGGATAATTACTAAATTATATATAATTTACTTATATATATATGTAGCCATGCTGTAAAATGGACTACAGTCATCTCCTGCTGGCAGTAAGGCCTGGTAAGTTATGGGCATGCCAGCAGTAATTATGGAGGTTTGCCCTCACACCCTGGTGAGGTGCCCTATGTATGGATGGGAGTGGCCACATACTCTGAATCCATAATTAGTGATGTCAGAGTTGTGCCTGCCCCCAGAGTATACATAAGGCATAGCACTGCTCAAAAGTTAGGCGTTGATTAGAGTTGGTTGTAGTAGTTGGAGTAAGGAGCAAGTCTGAGTACAGACTTGGGAGGAGGCAGCTCATAATACTGTGACCAGGGACCTGGCACAGGGAATATCTCTCTAAGGGGAGATAGGGAATCCACCATATAGGGAAGAGACACCTTTCAAAGGGAAGTGCGTTGAGCATGAGCGGCTGAGCACAACCGCTGTGAGGGGCAGCTGGCCCACCTCATTGCAATAAAGATGATCTTGTTCAATCATACCCTCATGTGTAAGTGTGGAGTGATTACACAGAGGAGTGCACCACAGAGGAGTTCCTCACCAGGACCATCCACAAGCGGACGCTGGGATCCTGATGAGGTGGAGGCGCTGCACTGGATCTAGGTAGGACTCATGCACACTACCTCAGCTGCCTGTCTGGGTTGGCAATCCCCACACAACATCATGCGGGAGACTCATGAGTCCTGTTGCCAACAGGTGCACCACCAGACACTACACTGTAATGGGGACTAGTTAGACCACAGGGGGCAATGTGAGATTGGGTGGGTCAGGCCAGGTCAGAAAATCCGTTATATATATATAACTTATATTAGGAGTTATATATAATGGTAAGGAGAACAGTAAGCACTCCAACGTTGTAATCCAAATAAGCCTGGTGTTAGTCCTATAAATAATGCAAATAGTATGTTACCATCCAGCAGGGTAGCAGAACAGCAAAGAGTGGCAGCATTCAGAGATAAGTGTACAAGAATTGTATTGTAACAGACACAAAAACCTGATCTGTTGCACTCTTTGTTGTTCTGCTACGTTGCTGGATGGTAATGTACTATATATATCTACTATATATATCCTGTTCTTGAGGACAGGAGTTGCCCACTCCTGGGTTAGGGTATGGGTTACACTGCATATTAGGTATAGGGTAAGATCTAGGCTGAACAAGTCTCCCGCTTCGGTTAAATAAGGCTGTCCTTTAAACAACACAAAAAATATGCCTTGTGTACCTGTCTCGCTGGGTACCTCTATATATAAAGGTAGCGGTACCCAGCGAGACAGCTAAACAAGGCATTTTTTTAGTGTTGTTTAAAAGACAGCCTTATTTAACCGAAGCGGGAGACTTGTTCAGCCTAGATCTTACCCTATACCTAATATGCAGTGTAACCATACCCTAACCCAGGGGTGGGCAACTCCTGTCCCCAACAGGTCAGGTTTTCAGAATACCCCTGCTTCAGCACAGGTGGCTCAACTGACTGAGCCACCTGTGCTGAAGTAGGGATTTCCAGAAAACCTGACCTGTTGGTGGCCCGTGAAGACTGGAGTTGCCCACCCCTGCCATAACCAGCAGTGTCTGAGTCCTAATAACCTGGGAGAAAATAATTTCTGGCTAAATAGTGGAAAGTGGGAAGGTTATAGGGCCAGCTGCCGGGAAAAACAGACACTTTGATACATGAAACTTCAACTTTCTACATTTTTAAATCCTTTTTAAGGTATCAGGCTGCATAATAGATTGTCCACATTTAGCTCGGGGATTGCAATACAAATTAATTGAAACAGTCTTAACACAGATGTTTCAGCACCTTGAGTGCTCATTAATGTATTTAATAGTGGTAGTAAAACAGGAATTTGCCACTGGCCAAAGCCATCGAATGTTCAAATGTGCTGTAATGCAAAATAAAGATGCATTCCCACTAGATTAACCACATTGCTAGCTGGAGTTGCTTAGTGATAACGCTGCCTTTGATGCAAGTAACCCTGGTTCAGCGCTCCTTTAACTGTGTGTAAGGCTTGTTATATAGTAGGTGCTGGTGCACGTGCGGGCACGCACCTGGCGCTGCGCATGCATGTGGCGTGTGCGTTTCGTTTATATGTTGTAAGCAGTGGCATGCGCGGCTAGGAGGCGTGGCTATAGACGTCATAGCGATAGCTGCTCTGTGATTGGCTTGTCGTGCGCGCGACTGAAGTATAGAACGCCAGGCCTGGACACAGCCAATTCTAATTGCCACGCGCGCACGGTAGCGCATGCGCGTGCACTATATTACATGCCTAAGGCTGCAGCCAGGCTGGGAGCGGGCGCACTGGCGCTCGAGCACCGTGACATCATGCACTCTGCTTGGCCTTGCTTTTCCTGGCCAGCTAGTTGCGCGTGTATGTGGGCGTGGCAATGACATCACGGAGCTGGTTCGCCCTCATTGGGCAAACTGCTCACGTGACGCGCCAGCAAGTGGAATAAACAAATTTCCTTGCCTCTGCAAGCAGCTGAGCGCCGTGTGCTCACGGGCATGCACAGGCGCTCGCTCACGCTGGCCACACATTGCTGCAATGTGTTTCATCGTGACGAGCGCGCCCGCTCAGCATCACCCTGGCCGCAGCCTTAGTCACTTTATCGCCATGTGTCTCAGGCGCCAACATTAGATTGTACGCTCGAGGATAGAGTCATTTGTGACTACAAAATGCTATGTACAGTTCTGTGTACAGTCAACGTTACATAAGTAAAACAAAATTATATGTATATATTATTATAGGAGGCCTGTATAGCGCTCCTGGTCCCTGGGAAATAAGAGATTGGTTATTAATTAAAAGGAGCATATTATACGCTTTTAAACAAGCAGAGTTGAGGCAGAGATCTTGTTCCTGCTCCACCCAATGACTTCATAATTTTATATAGTGTGAGTTTGTGTAGCAATGTCACAGACAAATTAAACATGAAATGGCCTACAGTCTCACAGAACCCTACTAGAATCTTCTGACACAGTGCTACTGTTAGAAAACATAAACAAATGAACACATGACTACATGTATTTTATCATGTGCTGGTAATGTAATAAATAAGCTTTATAACAGAATCTGAGCTTCCAGAGTAAACACAACTTGAATGTAAAATACAAGATCTTCAGTCATTCCACTGCATGTCTATGAGTACTTGTGTACAGCAAATGTTTCTCCTACTGGTCCTGCTTCTCTTGCACAAAACACGATAAAGCAAAGTTTGAGTAGCCAACTTGGTCCTGTAGAGTTTGTTATCCATTATACTGCAGTTTGTGAGTTGTAGAAATATGCATTGACTTGTCAGAACCTCATAGGTCTATTCTTCATGTCTGCTGTGACATTGTGAAAGCTCTTAACTGGTGGAGGGTTTTTGTCACTTTTTTTTTTTTTTTTTTACCCACCATAACTTTTTTAATGTCTGGTTATACACCCTTACCAGCTTCACGTTGCATAGACAGCAATCAATGACCTCGATGCAAATATAAAAAACAAACAAAATAAGTGCTCCCAGTGATAGTGGGACCATGTCAAATCATATCAATGACCTCGTACTGAAGAGACGTAAAAGGTCGAAATAGATGTATGTGAGTAGGGTTACTGGCTCTGCACTTCTTTAACCCAGGCTGTGCCGAAAAGCTGTGTAATGCGGCTGGCATAGGTTTCTAGGGGTTCATGTTAAAATGGACTAGAAGCAAAGAATGACTCACTGTCAGTGCTCATTTGCAGGACATTACCCAGAATCCCATGCGGCAGTGGCAGCGCTGTATGCTAAGAGATAATGGGGAAAGGCAGGGTTGCAGACCTGTCTGAGACGTACAAATGTACCCACCAGTGGTATTTTTATTTGCTGTAATTAAACCTTGCAATCGACATGCCGCGAGAGCAAACAGATCAGCACTGACTGCATTTGGGTCACCTCATCCTTTGGCAGATCTGTCAACTTTCACTGATTTTCTGGAGTCTGACTGATATTTAGCATTTGCGTCTTGTAAACCTGAATGGAGTCTCACAGATAGAGATTGAAACTTTTTTTAAATTATTATTATTATTAACATGAACATGTTGATCCCAGAAACCCCCAAATCTCACCAATTCAAGTCCTTGAACACTAGCCATTTCTGCCTTAGAGCAGGGGTGGGCAACACCAGTCCTGAAGGGCTACCAACAGGTCACTGAATAGGGATATCCCTGCTTCAGCACAGGTGCTGCAGTTGAAGTCTGAGCCTCTGATTGAGCCACATGTGCAGAAGCTGGACTGATTGAGCCCACGTGTCCTGAAGCAGGGATACCCTGAAAATCTGACCTGTTGGAGGCCCTTGTGGACTGGAGTTGGCCTCCCCTGCTTTAGTGCAAATAAAGATAACCCTACTGACAGGAGTGCTGTGAGGAGGCAGGAGGGCTGACATTTTGTGTGGCCACCAATAATACACCACCTGCTTTTTTTTTCTTCATTTAACCTTACAACTCAGACCCCTGAAAAGATTCACAACCCTGAACACTACAACATCGAATTGATTTGTCACTTCCCATCCACAAGGAATTTTGAGGAGACGGGTGCTGCAAAAAAAACCCCAGGGGGGTCACTCTGAGGTGAAGGTGGCAGGGAATATCATGGGAGGGGAATCAGGCGCGTGCGCGGGGCCGTCCCTGGCACGCGCACGCAGCACGCACTGCCTTTGAGGAGGAAGGTCTCGCGCCCGCGCGCGAGCCAGACAGTAGACACACACGCGCACACGACGCTTGCGCAAATGAGCGGCTCCCTGACTGGCTGGTGGTGGCCGCCTCCATTTTGTTTAGCGCCGGACGGCGGTGTCCGAGACTCGCTACAGGCTCCGGAGAGGCCGAGTCCCTGCCCGCCGCCTACTCCTCCGTTGTTGCTGCTGATACCGACACCGCCGCCTCCTTCGCCTGCTTGGGACGTACACGGGAGCTCGCGCGGATACTCGCCCGGCAGCATGGAGGACGACGGGCAGCCCCGGACCCTGTGAGTATAGCGCACCCCCCCTGAGCTTCCTACACCCCGGGGGTTAGCGGCCTCTGAGGAGGGGGTAACCCCCCCCCCAGGCCCGCCTTATAAAGAGGCCCTTACACCTTTAATAAGTCATGGGGGCTCGTGACAGGCCGTGTTCCCCTCACAGGGACCGGCCTCGGTAGGCCCGGGATGTGGTGATTTAGTTGTTGTTGTGACTCCTTGAGGTAAGCTGAGATTCCTCAGGGATTTGTAACCCGGTTACCTGTACTACATCCGGCGGCGCATTGTCGCCCCCCCCCCCTCTCCCCGGAAGCAGAGCCACGTCCTCCTGTCTGTGTGGCATTGTCTGCCCCCCCCCCCGCCTCCCCCCCGGGAAGCAGAGCCACGTCCTCCTTCTTGTGTGTGGCATTGTCTGCCCCCAGGAAGCAGAGCCATGTCCTCCTGTGTGTGGCATTGTCTGCCCCCCAGGTAGCAGAACCACGTCGTCCTGTCTGTGGCATTATCTGCCCGCCAGGTAGCAGAGCCACGTCGTCCTGTCTGTGTGGCATTGTCTGCCCCCCAGGTAGCAGAACCACGTCCTCCTGTCTGTGTGGCAGCATCTGCCCCCCAGGAAGCAGAGCCACGTCCTCCTGTCTGTGTGGCAGCATCTGCCCCCCAGGAAGCAGAGCCACGTCCTCCTGTCTGTGTGGCATTATCTGCCGCAATCTCACGCCAGCTTCCTCTCTGGGACCCACCTCTGACAATGTTCTCTTTTTGGGGCCCAGCATATATTGCAGCTTGGTACCAAAACATGATCTGTATTCACGCATAAGCATATATTTATACAGGTGTGTGTATATGTCCTATTTATTGTTGAAGATCATTGGGTAGGCCTCAATCCAGGAGTGTGTAAAGGGCTGATGATTATAGTTACAATTATATAGTTGCCCATAAACCTTCTCTGTACTGGAGTAGTCTGTAAATTGTAGCACTGAAGGAGTTAAGTGCACCAGTATTTACATACTGGAAAGGGCAATCACATCTCAATGTGTTTCAGATTTTTCTTTTGATGGATCCGGGTCCACCAGTGTCAATATTTGAATACGTGGCCTGCACCTTCTGACATCGGTTTTATATAATTGTTTGTTATTGTGCTATCCCTTGACTCCAGTGCTGTCCTAGTCTGCAACATACATTTAAAGGGCATCGCTATTTAGCAGTGGTTGTCACAATGGTCTGTTTACTGACCTTTCTGTGTTGGGGGAACTTGCATTGCATTTTGCCTCTAGCATTTGACAGGTTAAAACAAGCTTGGAACAATTCAGCAATTCCTTTCAGAGGTTTAACAGTTGTGCAGAGGGGTGTCTGGCTCATTCTGTTTATTGTGGACCTGGGATCACTTTTCTTTGGTTAATAGTCTTGTGAAGCCTGTCACATTAGTAGTGAGCTCAGTATCTAAGAATATGGAGAAGTGGAAGCAGTTTTCTGACAGCTGTTACTGAGGGGCCCACAGGAAAATAGTGACTCAGCATTTAAAAAAACACCCGTCTCAAGGAATCGGATGTATGTTGCTAGTGTACACACACGCTGATATTACATGGATTATATTTTGTAAATAGTTTTATAAACGTGCCAAGATAAACACACTTTACAAGATCACAGAAATAACATACATAAATGTTTTGCTTCACTTTGAGGTAAAATGAGGTGGTTGTATTTTTCCTGTGAATGGTGTGTGTATCTTACAATGTAGGCAAATGTGTTTTATTTGGCTTTGAATTAAGCAACACACGAGTTCTTATTTTCCCAGTAGTTTGTCAGTGAGTGTTAACATATGTTTTTCCGAAAGTATATAGTCATGTGGGAGACTTCTGTAGTTGTGGTTCAGTAGCGTAGTTGGGTACTTTATTCAGTGAAGGAAGCTCATCCTCTTGACACAGGTGTGTGTAGATGATTATTAATCAAATTGTTTTTCAAAATGCACAGAGGTTAATATTAGTCATAACTTCAGATTTTCCTACGTACGAATTTGTACCCATGAATCACTTAATTTGGATGAAAACATTGTTCTATAGTGTGTAAAGAGTAAAATCTGTTTAAATGGTTTGATAGTGAATACATCTTGCTTAGGCGTTTATTTCACAGTTGTTATTTTGAGACACTGCAGATCAAAGAAAACAAGAAGCCTATGGTCCCAGCCCTCTGTGTTGGAGTTGCCAAGTTTACAACATTTCATGAGAAATGTGCTGTATTGCACTGAATATAGTACGGCCTCGCACATAATACGACCCCTAAAGTTTTCAAGGTGTTCTACAGGAAAAATAAAAGGTGTTAGGCCTGTAATATAGTGGGCGCGCTTGCTCCGCTGTACGCGCGTGGCACTTATAATTGGCTGTGGATAGCCAGTCGTCCTATACTAGGGCCGCATGCGCGCACTGTAGTGAGCGTGGAGCCGACCGATTGGGGGGGAAGACTGTGAAAATAATCTTTTCGCGCTGAGACTGTAGTGTGTGTGTGTGTGTGTGTGTGTGTGTGTGTGTGTGTGTGTGTGTATATTTATCAAAGTTGCACAATGTTAATAAATAATTTATTCTTACAACATCTTTTTTTTAATTTTTAAAATATTATATAATATATACACACACAGCTTCCTCAGTGACACACAGACCACTTCAAAGTAACACACAGTTACCCAGTGACACACACACACACTGACAGCTTCCAAGTGACACACACACACAGTGCAAGAAGAAAACAAAAAACAGCGCAAAACCGCATTGTGAAGTATATCAAAATATAATTAGATCTTAAAAAAGGTGAGTATTAGGCGTACATCAGATAAAAAGAACAAACGCATTGAGTGCATATAGCACAACAGGTTACCACTCGACAGCAGGTATCGTAAATCACTGGCAGTCACAGCTGTGAAGATTCGTTACTTCTGCCTCACGTCCTCGATGCAGATTGTTACTGGAACTCCGTCAGTCCGGTGGTTCAGCCTCGTCAGGGGAGGATTCCTCTCTGTGATGTCGGCGTGTGTAGTCACATCGAGGAGCCGCGTTGCAGCCGAATGACGTCACAGCGACACGAGTGATAGTCTCTTCCGTACACGTGGTACGTGAATCAATCCAAAGCGGAGGAAAGTCCCAATCGCAAAAGAACAATGGGAATAGAGCTCAAAGTCACGATCTTAATGACTAAAATAGCCACCAAGCAGGGGCATAAGGGCTATGGTCGTACAGATAGACGTATATTATCCTACGCGTTTCGTAGCTGACGCTACTTCATCAGGGATTAGTTTAGCAATGGCTGTCGTCGGCATTAAATAAACCTCCCGCCTTCCGTATTGGACGGTTGCTAATTGGTAACAGTCAATTGGGTTGAAATGGGAGGCAATCCATGTAGGCTGACAGCCCTTGCTAATAATCAAAACACATGCATTTTATTAAAACATTACACTTAAACAACAAGATAAAAATCTAGATGTATGCCTAGAGAAAAGGAAAAACGGTATTAATATCATAGCCATTAACTAAAAAATCAGAGCTGAAATTAGATAAAACAATTATATTAAAAAAATATATATATATATATATATATATATATAAATATATAAAACAATTATACAGAGAGAAGGGTGATTCACCTATTAGTGAATCAATATAAGGCCCAGACATCTATGTGCTCATTTAACCCCTTGGGGGACATCGTATCTAGCTTAAAGATCCAGAACGTTTCTTGAGTGGAGAGTTTTTTTTTAACTCTGTCACCTTTCCTCCTATCGCAGGGTATATGTTGAATACCCCTGAACGTCAGACAAGAGGGGTCTTTATTGTGATGCAATAAAAATGTCATGATACACTGTGTTTCTCATATCCACTTCTGATGTTTCTGATGTGTTCTTGAATACGTATTTTAAGGCAGCATTTCGTACTGCCAACGTACTGTAAACCGCAAGTACATTCAAGTACATACACTATAAACATGGATGTACATAATATGAAATCTTCCACATTGAATAATTCTTTAGAACTCCTAGAAATTATTTGTTTTCTACCTGGGTGCATGAACTTGCAAATGGAGCATTTACCACAGATATGATTGCCACTAGGCTTACCACTCAACCAATTATTAGAAACTCCATTAGCAGTAACCCTGCCAATATCACTAGGGACTAATACATTTTTAAGATTTTTGGCCCTTCTGTAAATAAATTTTGGTGACTTCACAAGATGAGCCTAAAATAGCATCATTACACAATATACCCCAGTGTTTATTAATAATACCCTCAATACTTTTCTGTGCCGAGTTAAAATTTGTAATGAAAGCCACATCAATCTCGCCAACAGTGGCGATGATCTTTTTTTTTAGGTAGAAACATAGTCGCAATTCATATTCCTAACCTTTACAAGTTCGTTTTTTAGGTTATTCGCTGAGTACCCCCTCTCAATAAATTGACACGAGTTTGTCTGCTTATTGATCAAAGTCTTCAATATCGCTACAATTCCTCCTCAATCTTGTAAATTGTCCCCCTGGAATATTACGTATCCAGGAGGCTTTATGGTTGCTAGTAGCCATTAGGAGGTTGTTCATGTCTACCTCTTTGAAAATGTGTTTCAGTACTAACATCACCAACATCGGATATGGTAAGTTTAAGATCCAAAAACTCTACTTATGACATGTCTGTGACGTATGTGAATTTAAGATTACAATCATTTTGATTGATATATGACAAAAACAATTCGGTAGATTCAAGATCTCCGTCCCAAACGCACAGAATGTCATCAATATTGCGACGCCATATAATTATATTCTCAGAAACCGGGTTATTAGCCCAAATTACATGATCCTCCCAATCTCGTAACTCCTAACTCTTAAACTTACCATATCCGATGTTGGTGATGTTAGATACTGAAACACAGTTTGGGAAAACCAAACGTCAACTACGGCACAGAATATTGGAACATCTCGGCGACATCCGTAATAGTCGTGATACTCCTGTTGCCAATCATGTCAACACCCATCATCAGGGCCTGGCCACAATTCTGCGGTTTATTGGGATCGAAGCTGTCTCCAATCATAACAGAGGGGGAGATTGGGACAACGAGATACTCAAACGAGAATCTCGTTGGATCTATACCCTAGGAACACTCAAACCCAAGGGGCTCAATGAAGAATTTGTCTTCTCTCCCTTTATCTGAGCATCCTCTGTGATGAAGTGTTCACTCTAGTGCTTATGACCACAACTCTGGTTCTGAGCCATATACGTACTATGCTGATCTATATCTACTGCGTACCTACCCTTGGTACGAATGTATAATGTCCTAAGTTCACACGATTACTTACCAGGTTCCCTTACCTGTTATGTTTTTAAGCTGCTCCGCTTAGATCTGCTTTTTGTGGTTACTTACTGGTCTCAGGTTGGGACTATATGACTTATGTATATGTAGTTTTACCTGTATGGTCACCCATTGATATGTGATTCCATAACATAAGAGACATGCTGAGTGTCTCTATGGGTTTGAGACTGCATTACAATATTCAGGCCATTATACCAGACTTGGCATAAAAGTATAGTCACTGTGAGTCTATTGTCTATCAGTTGCTGTTAAATCCCCTTAGTATGGGAAGCATGGACACTTATGTCTGATACTGGATTTAACACGTTATATATGTTGGCCATGTTGTCATCTCATAGCTCTACCCATTTAAGAGGCTGGTATGCAGCTAGAGCAATCATGTAACCAACGGGCAGCTTCTGGCATTGTGATTTGTTTACCTAATAGCAGTGCAGGGGTTAAAACTCCCCCAGCCTGTCATTACTACCAACTGCTATAAATTGCGCATGCTTACAGCTTGATTTCACCTTTGAGAAAGCGTGCAATCACATGAAACGTACGTCAGGTGATCACACAGCGTGACGTCACCCCGCAGCACAGTCTACTGTGATACACGCTCCAGCTACTCTTAACGCAGGCTCCTGTCTATCCCCTCCTGACGGGCTACACGATTCAGCATGCAGCACTATCTATCCAAGCTAAGTATATCGTGTGCACAGCCCTTTTGTGCTATGTTTCTGCTATAATGCACTATGAAGGGTATCCTAAGAATTAACTGGTATTTCATACCATATCGCAGTCGCTACTTATTGAGATTGATACTATACATGTAGCGTTATTCTCTGCTCACTGAGACTGCTACAATGTGTGCTGCATATATACTAAACATGAGGCTCATCTTAGTGGAGTTCTCTGTTTAAAGTCAGCGTGTGTGTGTTTATGGAACCATTACTAGACGTTTCTATATGTTTCTAGATTAGAATCATTATGTGGTAACAGACATCAGCTGAATATATTATAAGTGTTGAGACTTTATTATATTACTATTGAGACATTTTCCTTATTATAAAAGTTTATGCCTAAAAAAGTACTCATAGTTATGAGGCTATAACTTGATACGGTCTGCGAACCGTGCGTCAGGGCTATACAATTGCACATTTTGTGCTAGCCCTTATCCCAGGATTCTATACTCTCGCTAGGTGTCTTTTTTACCCTACCATGCTGACCATTCAGATTTAACTGTGAGTGCTGTTACTGTGACTTCACGCTGAACTCTGCACATATATCATTATATTTTACCGGTCTGATTATTCCTTGCTTTCAGTACTATTTCAATGATTACCTTTTAAGGAATTTTCTCCTCCAGATTTAGTATCGACAGTTTTATAGTAACTGAGACTGCCGGTTTATTAGATAAAAGTGCTTCCTCACTGTAGGTTTGTACTTAGTTCTGCAGGCGTTAAGAGACATTCATAGACCGAGGCCATATGCCAGTTTATCTAGGTGCAGTGTTTTTCTTCCTTATCTTTTTTCCGTGTATGTACGTCATACGGTTAAAACGTTAACACATTTGGTATGTAATTTGGGGGTGGTCTTGGACCTGTTTACCACACCCCTCTGTACAACTACTATTTTATTGATTGTTGATATATTAAATTATTTTAATTCCTTACATCATATCAATTAGGTCGATCTGAGTGCATTCAGGGGGGAACCTTTTGTTGTTTTTTCTGTAAAAAAAAATGTCAATGTGAAGAACAAAATAAATTGCTCATTCTGCTTAAAAGTGAAAAACAAAAACGCTCAAAGATTGTGCACAATGAAATCTTGATAAATTGTTACCAATGTATTTTGTGAATTAAGTTTTGTCAGAGTAAAATGTAGTAGTCAGCTGGCATGGATTATCTGATTCAAATTTTAGTAGCTTTGTTTTCCCTGAGAAAATGTAGTTATTTTCAGGTTATTGCATCACCATTAAACTAATGCTCTCTGTGTCACTGTAAATTGGGACATGTGGCCTCAAAAACTTCCACACATAACTTGTCTAGTAAACAGACTTTCAGGAAAGTGTCTCTGTGACTAATTCAAGTCTCAGAAATTCATTTGTCTAAATCGATTAACAGACTTTTTAAAGCCTTTTCAAGATTGTCTTAATTGATGTGGGAATTTGAGGATTTAAATAACCTTGGACTTATTGAAAGATAATTGCCTTGTTTCAGTTTTTTTTCTCTCCTGTTTTACAGCCCAAAACTGTTCTGAGTTTTGACAGAGAATCTGGCTTTAATTTGTCCTTTCTTTCTGTGCAGATATGTAGGCAACCTCTCCAGAGATGTGACAGAAGTTCTAATTCTTCAGTTGTTCAGTCAGATCGGTCCCTGTAAAAGCTGTAAAATGATCACTGAGGTAAGTTGTCAGTAAACTCTTTAACCCTCATTTCCAAATGTGTATAATCTTCATTTTTGTTATCAGTTTCTCCCATCCACCCAGAGCAGTGTGAAGAAATGTAACTGTTGCTCTTACTATCCGTGTTGGTAAATAAAACGGAATGCACATACTGTGCTTACATAAATCAAGTAAGACAGACAGATGCAAAGGATCCCAGTTGTATTAATATCACTTGGTACAATGGTTCTCAAAATATTTTGATATGGGGCACCCCTGAAGGATTTTAAAGATCTCCTCGCTTACACATATCTCATTTGCCCTCCTTTTCCATGCACACCTCTCCACCCTCTACTTACTCCACATTCAGCGTCACATCATACTTGTCCTTTTATTTTACACACACTGCGTTTATCCTTTCTCATACAACACACTCGCCTTCTTTCTTAATTATAAAAATCACATGCACCCCCCTTCTCTTATACCATACACTTCCCCTTCACCATGCAAAGCCCTCGTTCCTTTCCTCCCTTCTTCCTACACAAACAAACCGTGAGCTGGACAACGGGCACGTACGTCTGCAGATGGAGAGGCCCCCATCTCTCCTCTGTGCCATGCTGAGAGAAGGATACATCTCCAGGCAGAGCAGGATGTGCCCACTGAGCAGCCAGTACAGCTTTTCCTTGAGCCTAAGCACCCTTGGCAGAGGGTCACGACACCCTGGGATTCCACTGCACCCTTTGTTGGGAAACGCTGATATGGTATTTAGAATGGGGAAATAATTTGCTATACTCCTGCATACAAACACATTTCCCTCTCTAGGCTACATGAGCCTAACAAAAATGGTTTCACTACATTTGTAAGTGGCTGAGTATTGGAGTGTGAAAGTTATTTAAGTAGCAGGCATTTGTGATAAACTTGGGTAAATGTTCAGCATCTTTTGTATTACAGTATTGAAGTTAAATCACAAAAGTAACTGAAAGATTAAGGTGCAAGTCCCAGAAGTACCAATGTAGAGATACAAGTGCCATGAATTCTCTTATTAAATTCAAAATATCTCCCTGATGTCTTATGTAGCACTTGTTTTCACAAATTGGGCTGGTTATAATACCTGTTTATATGTTTTTGAGTCCATAGTCATAAAATTAGATATAATTGTACTTGATTTTGAAGGCCATGCAGGTTTGCTATATGTTCCTTCTACATATCTAATAAACACATTAGGCCCTGTATTTAAAAAAAAAAAGAACACTAAAAAGTCACTCATCACACCTGCGCCCCCCCTCAAAATATTGCGTTCTGATTTTATTTATATTAGAATATTAAGGTTAGATATTTTCAGTGTATGTTAAGTAGTATTTACCACAGGAGGTGCTCAACGCCACTCCCCAAGACACCCCCCCCCCCCCCAACAGGTCAGGTTTTCAGGATATCCTGGCTTCAGCACAGGTGGCTCAATCAGAGGCTCAGTATTCGACTGAGCCTCTGATTGAGCCACCTGTGCTGAAGCTGGGATATGCATGTCTTTATATACCCACAAGGATGGCCACTACTTAGACCTGGTTTTCACTAAAAACTTCTCTCTCTCTGATTTCTCCATTTCCCCTTTTCCTCTCTCTGACCATCACCTCATCTCATTCTCTCTATCTCGCTTCTCCACCTCCATCTACCCCCTGGTTCTGCAGAAACCTGCGCTCTATTCACTTACCTGACTTTGAGTCCACTTTACGCTCCTCCCTCTCCTCTCTAAGCTCTGCTACAGACCCTGACAAACTGGTCAGGAACTACAACTCTGCCTTGTCCTCCTCTCTTGATCTACATGCCCCGCTTTCTCTCTGCCGCACTCGCCCTTTTAACCCTAGACCCTGGTTAAATTCCCACACGCGCATGCTGCGTTCCTCCGCTCGTTCCTCTGAACGCCTCTGGAGGAAGTCTCACACTCTCGCAGACTTCCTTCACTACAAATCTATGCTATCCTGTTTCAACTCTGCCCTCTCTCAAGCTAAACAAGCCTACTTTTCTTCACTAATCAACATGCACAAGTCTAACCCACGCCGACTGTTCTCTGTCTTTGATACTCTACTCAAACCACCCTCAGCTGCCTCTCCTTCCTCCATCTCCGCTCAGGACTTTGCTGACTATTTTAAGGAAAAGGTGGAATCCATACGTCAGAACATCCCCTCTGTTTCTTCCTCCCATCCTACACCTCTTCCTAACTCTCCTCCTGCCTTCCTTGACTCTTTTTCCACTGTCTCAGAGGAGGAAGTGTCGCTGTTGATCGCCTCTTCTCCCTCTACCACTTGCCCTCTTGACCCCATTCCCTCCCATCTCCTAAAACCTCTTGCTCCTACTATAATCCCTACGCTCACGCACATTTTTAACTCCTCCCTCTGCTCTGGAACCTTTCCATCCTCCTTCAAACATGCAACAGTCATACCATTACTCAAAAACAGCAAGCTTGACCCTACCTGTCTTTCTAACTATCGGCCTGTCTCCCTCCTGCCTTTTGCCTCTAAACTCCTTGAACGTCTTGTATTCGCTCGCTTGCTCCATTTTCTCAACACCTATTCTCTCCTAGACCCTCTACAATCTTGCTTCCGCACTGCTCACTCCACGGAAACAGCCCTCACTAAAATAACTGACGACCTCCATGCTGCCAAAGACAGAGGTCATTACACTCTGCTCATATTACTCGACCTCTCTGCAGCATTTGACACCGTGGACCACCCTCTTCTCCTTCACATTCTCCATACTCTTGGCATTCGGAACAAAGCTCTATCCTGGATCTCATCCTACCTCTCCCACCGTACTTTCAGTGTCTCTTCTGCTAATACCTCCTCCTCTATTGATCTCTCTGTGGGGGTACCCCAGGGCTCTGTCCTGGGACCTCTTCTCTTTTCTCTGTATACACTCTCTCTAGGTGACCTAATAACATCTTTTGGGTTTAATTATCACCTCTATGCTGACGACACACAAATATATTTCTCAACACCTGACCTTACACCTGCTGTACAAACCAAAGTTTCTGAATGTCTCTGCTATATCATCCTGGATGGCCCTCCGCTGCCTTAAACTCAACATGGCTAAAACAGAGCTCCTCATACTTCCTCCCAAACCTGGCCCTACTACCTCCTTCCACATTACTGTTGGAACTACGATCATTCACCCAGTAGCCCAAGCACGCTGCCTTGGGGTCACACTCGACTCCTCTCTCACATTTGCCCCTCACATTCAAAACATTTCTAAAACCTGTCGCTTTTTCCTCCGCAATATAACGAAGATACGCCCTTTCCTCTGTTGCTCGACTGCTAAAACTCTGACTCAGGCCCTCATTCTCTCCCGTCTTGATTACTGTAACCTCCTGCTGTCCGGCCTTCCTGCCTCTCACCTGTCTCCCCTACAATCTATCCTTAACGCTGCTGCCAGAATCACTCTACTCTTTCCTAGATCTGTCTCAGCATCTCCCCTCATGAAATCCCTCTCCTGTCTTCCGATCAAATCCCGCATCTCACACTCCATTCTTCTCCTCACTTTTAAAGCTTTACACTCTTCTGCCCCTCCTTACACCTCAGCCCTAATTTCTCGTTATGCACCATCCAGACTCTTGCGTTCTTCTCAAGGATGTCTTTTTTATACCCCCTTTGTATCTAAAGCCCTCTCCCGCCTTAAACCTTTTTCATTGACTGCCTCACCTCTGGAATGCCCTTCCCCTCAGTACCCGACTAGCACCCTCTCTATCCACCTTTAAGACCCACCTTAAGACACACTTGCTTAAAGAAGCATATGAATAGCACTGTGGCTATTCTGAACACATGGCACATAAAGCTTGGCCCCCTGCAGACGCACTTACCAGAATGTCCTCCTACTGTCTCTGTACGTTCTCCCTACCTACCAATTAGACTGTAAGCTCCTCGGGGCAGGGACTCCTCTTCCTTAATGTCTAAAGCACTTCTTCCCATGATCTGTTATTTATATTATCTGTTATTTATTGGATTACCACATGTATTACTGCTGTGAAGCGCTATGTACATTAATGGTGCTATATAAATAAAGACATACAATACAATAGCACCATTAATGTACATAGCGCTTCACAGCAGTAATACACGTGACAATCATATAAATAACAAATAATATAAATAACACATAAAGGGGAGAAGTGCTTCAGACATAAAAGTAACCCTTAGGAAAAGCAGTCCCTTCTCCGAAGAGCTTACAATCTAATTGGTTGGTAGGAAGAACGCACAGAGACAGTAGAAGGGCATTCTGGTAAGTGCGTCTGCAAGGGGCCAGGGTTTATGTATGAGGTGTAAATTATCAGCCATGGAGCTACCATATGCTTCCTTAAGCAGGTGTTTTGAGGTTGGTCTTTAAGGTGGATAGAGAGGGTGCTAGTCGGATATTGAGAGGAAGTGCATTCCAGAGGTGTGGGGCAGTCAGCGAGAGAGGTTTAAGGCGGGAGAGGTCTTTAGATACAATGGGTAGAGAAAAAACATCCTTGAGCAGAACGCAAGAGTCGGGATGTGTATAGCGAGAAATTAGGGCTGAGATGTAAGGAGGCGCAGAAGAGTGTAAAGCTTTAAGTGAGGAGAATGGAGTATGTGATAACAGGATTTGATAGGAAGCCCGGAGAGGGATTTCAGCAGGTGAAACGCTGAGACAGATTTCGGAAGTAGTAGAGTGATTCTGGAAGCAGCATTTAGGATAGATTGTAGGTGTGGCAGGAAGGCCAAACAGCAGGAGGTTACAGTAGTCGGGACGGGGGAAAATGAGGATCTGTGTCAGTTTTTGCTGTTGAACAACAGAGGAAAGGGCGTATCTTTGTAATATTGTGGAGGAGAATTACAGGTTTTAGCTACCTTTCGAATGTGAGGAGTTGAGTGTGACCCCTAGGCAGCGTGCTTGAGCTACTGGGTGAATGATAGTACTTAACACAGTAATGTGGAAGGAGGTAATAGGGCCAGGTTTGGGAGGAAGTATGAGGAGCTCTGTTTTTGCCATGTTAAGTTGTCGGAGAGCAACCCAGGATGATATACAGAAACTGGTGTACGGTCAGGGGTTGAAAAGTAAATTTGTGTCATCAGCATAGAGATGATATTTGAACCCAAGAGATGTGATTAGGTCACCAAGAGAGTGCGTGTAAAGAGAAAAGGGGTCCCAGGACAGAGCCTTGGGGTACCCCCACAGAGAGATCGATAGAGGAGGAGGTGTTAGCGGAAGTGACACTGAAAGTACGATGGGAGAGGTAAGAGGAGATCCAGAATAGAGCTTTGTTATGAATACCAAGAGTATGGTGAATGCGAAGAAGAGGGTGGTCCACAGTATCAAATGCTGCAGAGAGGTCGAGTAATTTGAGCAGAGTGTAATGACTTCTGCCTTTGGCAGCATGGAGGGCATTAGTTATTTTAGGGAGGGCTGTTTCAGTGGAGTGAGCAGTGCGGAAGCCAGATTGTAGAGTGTCTAGGAGAGAATAGGTGTTTGAGAAAATGGAGCATGCGAGAGAATACAAGACGTTCAAGGAGTTTAGAGGCAAAAGGCTGGAGGGAGACATGGCGATAGTTAGAAAGACAGGTAGGTTCAAGCTTGTTGTTTTTGAGTAATGGTATGGCTGTTGCATGTTTTGAAGGAAGAGGGAAAGGTACCAGAGTAGAGGGAGGAGTTAAAACGTGTGAGAGCGTAGGGATTATAGTAGGATAATGTGTATCTCCTGAAAACGTGACCTGTTGGGAGTCTTGAACTCGAGTTGAGCACCCCTGATTTACCAATGACTAAAGTTTTAACTGATCAATTGACATATTGCCAACTTTAGATTCTACAGACCTCCATGATATATTAAGAAACTTCTTAGAGTTCTCCGCCAGATATATCCCAATCTCCATTTTAGTTTGTGATCACATAGTTAATACTGACATGGAAATACCCTTTTCAGGGGGGTTATTTCTTTGGTAATTCCAGCTTCAGACTTTCCATGGATTATGATTGATACAGCGGTGGGTCTGGGTTTGTGCTTCATCCCCTGTTTTTGTTTTTTTAGATTAAAGCCGCAATTCTGCCCATTTTAGGAATAGTGGTTGTTTTCCAGAATTTAAAACTAGGGGAGGCGGGAAGGAGGTTTGATGAAGCGCACTATTTTTAGCTTACTGGTTTAGCTACTTGTGTTCCCTCATGGGTATTTAAACAGCCTTCTGATAAGAAGCTACTTCTTATAGGCCTGTGGGCCTGCAAAATTTGGCAGCCATTTTGATATCCCGAAAGGGATGAAAACACGGACAACTAAACGGTCAAGTTGTCTTGGAATCCAGGGGTCCCTGGAACTACAAATAGTGCTTTTCAGCAATGGAGGACCCTACCTGGCAGTATTGATGCTTTTAAAAAGAAAACCATTATTATTATTATAGAGAAACAAGTGAACTAACATGAACAGCGGTTTTCTTTCTGTTTCCAGCAAACTGATGCTAGACGGATCAGCGTGTCCATTGGATTTTCTGTTTTGCAGAACACAAGCAATGACCCTTATTGCTTTGTGGAATTTTATGAGCACAGAGATGCAGCTGCTGCACTAGCAGCCATGAATGGCCGAAAAATTTTGGGGAAAGTAAGTGACATGAAAGTCATCCTCTGCTTAGTGTTTTTAAATGTTTAGTAGTTACGGTATTGTACAATGAATACATTGATCCTTAAGATACTGTATTATATTTGAATTAGTCCGTGTTCTTGCCTACACACATGGTGGCGGAAATAGGTTGTGTGAGACTGGACAAAGCATGACGGTGGTTGAACTAGGTTTACAGTACAGGGACTTAAGTCAGGTGCGTCCTACTCCAGTCCTCAAGCTACCCCCTCACACCCAACAGGCCAGGTTTTCAGGATATCCTTGCTTCAGCACTGGTGACTCAATCAGGCTCAGTCGAAGCAGGGACTGATTGAGCCACCAGTGCTGAACCAGGGATAACGTGAAAACCTGGCCTGTTGGGGGAGCTAGAGGACTTGAGTTAAGCCCCCCTGTAGTGATATGTTACCATGCAATCAGAACTGCAGCAGATTTTTTTGAGCCTTTTAACCTATTACCGAATTAAATGGCCGTTGTTAACTATTAAAGACAGAAAATAGCTTGTTACAAAGTAGCGGGTTAATTTACTCATTCAAGTTACATTTTTAGCCTTCGTGCTGCAGTTTGATTGTTCAATCATAACATAGCCCGCAAATGATTCAAGTAAATGTGTTACCACTAGATTTATTGGCATTTAGAAAATACAAGTTTTTGCTTTTTATGTTACATTAACTCAAAGTCAGAACTAATGTTTTCCTTTATTTCCTTTTTTTTTTCTCCTTAGGAGGTCAAAGTAAATTGGGCAACCACTCCAAGTAGCCAGAAAAAAGATACATCCAGTAAGTAATTGCTTAGGTGTGCTGTAAAAACAAAGATATCCTTTAATAATTAGAAATTGGGTTATATGAAGCCTACATACCACATAGTTTCTTTTTTATGTGGAAGGATAGTTTTAAAATGTTAGTTATATGGAGGCAACTCACCTTCTCTGTATTATGGTGCTATTAATTCCTTTTTGTTGCAGGCCCCTCCAGCAGAAAAGGGGTTGAGAGAATCTCTTGGCGATTAGCATTTAGAAGTCCATGTCCTGTTTAGGCTGCTTCTCCTTGGTATTCTCTCTATCATTTATCTCGGTTGAAAATTCAGTGTAATAGTTCCTCAGCAAGAATGTTTTAAAAAAAAATTGTGTGTGCAATTAAAATTCTGAAAAATATTGAGTTCACTTTAAGAAAGCACAAACGCAGTGCATAAGTATAAACAGCTGAATTCTTGTTTGAAGTATTTTGAAACACGTGTTCCTTATTAATAGTGACATGAAGCTTTTCCATTATTCTTTTTTTAATGAATCCAGAGAATTTGTCACACTTGTATACTTAGGTGCATTAGTATATTAGATATTTTCCCAGGAGAGCACCCCTATAAAATTTAAAAAAAAAAGTAATGTTTAGTGAACTCTAAACAATCACCTGGAAATACTTAGTGTCGTAGTAATTCTAGTTGTACATAGCTTGTCAATTGCATAGTTTTTGATTAAAAAAAAAATTCTTTACAGACCATTTCCACGTCTTTGTTGGGGATTTGAGTCCTGAAATCACTACAGAAGACATTAAATCAGCTTTTGCTCCATTTGGTAAAATATCGTAAGTATCGTTTTTAGAACTGCAGATGTTACAAACACGTAAATTCCTGTAATTGAGGTCTTGCATAACTGCTGTCAAATTAGTGTTAATTTAATTAATGTTTTTTTCTGTTTAGTATCATCTACTCCTTTATGCAAATATTTAATGTGATTTTTTTTTTTAAATAATTTTATACATTTCACTTTATGCATTTCATATGTCTATATATTTAGATTTTATTGAAAGCATGTATGTTTACTTATGTGGAATATTTTTTATTCCTTTGATATGATTTTGTTTGCTTGAACCAAATATGTCTTAGGCCGTGCCTATAGTGCCGTCGATGACGGGTGACGGCATCGCGTGTTTCCGGCAATTTGATTGGTTCAAGGGCCGTCACGTGACGTGACAGCCCTTGAAAAATCAAATTTTGCTGGCTACCAGTTTTCGCGACATCGGGTTGTCGCCGTCGCGCGCACTATAAGTGCACGCGGCGGCGGCAATGCATTTGTTTTCGGGCGACGTCGCCGGCACTATAAGCACGGCCTTAGCCTCCTGAAAATCTGTAACCGTTGTTATTATTATTGTTAATTTGTAAAGCGCCAACATATGCTGCAGCGCGGTGGGCAGTTAGTGTTACAGTGGGGGTACAGAGATTTGAAACTTAAGTATAATAGAACTATAATAAATACCATTTTAAGTTCCAATCTAGAACACACATTTATACTGATATTTGATTGAAAAGTGTATGAAGTATATTATTTGTTCATAACACGCTAGCATAGGGGTGGCCAACCTCGGGTGCCACCAACAGGTCAGGTTTTCAGGATATCCCTGCTTCAGCACAGGTGGCTCAATCAGTGGCTGTAGATGAGCCACCTGTGCTGAAGCAGGGACTTATTGAGCCACCTGAAAACCTGACCTTTTAATGGCCCTTGAGGACTGGAGTTGGCCACCCCTGTGCTAGCACATTAATGCAACTAACTATGTAGTGCCTTTGTGTGCCTGACATGTTTCCACCATCATAATGAAGCACTCCGGGAATTGAGGTTACTGCCCACCGCACCATCTTTATCCCCCTAGCTGGTGCCATCCAATAGTAACTCAATTCCTGAAGTGGTTTGTTGCTTCAAACTTTATAACTGACTAGTGAAGTTTGTGTTTTTTTTTTTTAAATTGACACTAGTTATTCGTTACATGGAATAAAATTTGAGAACCATATAGAGTAGGGGTTCTCAGCTCCCAGTCCTAATGTACCCCCAAACAGGTCAGGTGTTCAGGATATCCCTGCTTCAGCACAGGTGGCTATCATTTTGATTGAGCCACCTGTGCTGAAGCAGGGAGATCCTTAAAACCTCACCTGTTGGAGGTATTTGAGGACTGGAGTTGGGGATCACTGCTATAGAATATTGGTGGGCCTGAGGCAGCCCACGGTCGTCTTCACCTGTGGCCCCAAACCTAGCAGCCCACACTTGATTGGTGGAGATGTTGCTGGTGTGGATAGCTGCTTCCCCCACTCTCCAGCTGCTTAATGTCAGTGCACTGATAAATACTGTCCCACTCCTCTCCTGTGCTAAAAACTAGTTCCCTGTGTAAAAAGAGGAGCAGAGACAGTATTACCCTGTGCTCTGGCGTTATGCAACTGACTGGTGGGTTGAGAGTGGGGCCTACGAACCTTTTGGCATTGAAGATGTTGCACTGATCCAAACAGGCAGAATTTCTAAATATTTTTGATCTGATAGAATAAGTATTTCCTTTAAATTGTAGATTGCATAAGCGTAATACCTTCACCTCAAATATGTGCATAATGTAATTGTCTGCAGAAGAAAGGGCTGCAATATTTCACCTAATGTATTTCCTGTGTTACGAAGTAGCAGTTGGCTGCAAAAAGAAGTTGGAAATGCAGTTGATTTGGTCACATTAAATTTTCAGCCCATTGTGTTACAGCTGCCGTGTACTGGAATCTTAAAATGATCCCAAATGTCATTCTGCCACAACCAATAGAATCCACAATCTTCAAGGAAGTTGTGTGAAATACATTTTATCTAGATGTATGGAGGCCACTTCAGTTATTTTACTGATTTTAAAGAAAGAAAAAAAATGTAATGAACCCTTCACAAGACACACACAAATGACGATCAGTGTATAATCTTTCTTGCTATTGAGGTGTCCTGTTTCTATAATAATACATCAAACTTTATTCTGTAATATTCCATAATGATTGTTTACTTCTGCTGTTGTGTTTTTCTCTCTAAACATTGGTAAGTAGCACTGCTAACCACTATGAGAAAGTTAAGAATAACCATTTCTTGCTTGATTTTGTTTATTCCTGAAGACCTGCAGTTTTTCTTAGGTCCACGTCACCATTACAAATAATAGCATTCTGGTTATTTTGCAGAATTGCTCATAAGAATGGACAGGATCTTGAAGGCTAACTGCAAGGAACTGTGCACACTGGAACTCAGTTGTAGATTTTTTTTCTCATTTCTATTTATTCTTATTATATTTTATATATTTATACATTTATATATTTTAGTATTTACATTATAACATTCTATATTCAGTGCAGTACTATATTTCCAATCATTTTAACTTAACTCACTAAAAAAACCAATACATTTCTGTGTAAGTTTTGTTGTTTTCGTACTGGTGTGCTTAGTATTGTTGTTAGTTTTATTCTCCTTTCTTAAATTTCTGAAAATGTCAATTTTTCAAAATTTACAGCTGCCCAAACTCCAAAATGGTGGTAAAGAATTGACCAAGAAAAATAAAGAAATCTGTTAACAGGCCATGTATGCCTTTTAATTCCTATTTTTCCTCTTTTTCAATTTTTATATTTCATATATTCTGTATCACTAGGCAGAAGACATTAATATTAGAGAATGCATGGAGAGACAGTGAGAATTGTTAGAAAATGATGACACAGCGGTTCTTAGCTCATTGTAGTTTGTAGAGTAGATCATGAACATTTTGATTTTTTTTTTTAAAGCTTTCTGAAGTTTATTATTTTGTCATTTTCGAAAGTGCAGCATAATGTTAGTAAGGTTGCATGTTTATTACATGTTAATATTATAATTCTGTGCTGTAGATATCATTTTGTTCTAATTTTTTTTTTTTTTTTTTGGTAGGTGAGGAGATCAAGTAGGTAGTGAGAGCAGGCATAGCGGTAGTGTGTTAGGGATAAGTGCAAGTTTAAAAGAAACAAAAGAAAAGAGAATTATCTTCACGATACAGTGTGTGTGGTTCCTTTTAGTTTTTTTGATTCTTCAAGTTACTGCTTTCTGCCCTGTGCTTATTGGACCATACTTTCTTTCTTCTTTACAGCGATGCACGAGTTGTGAAGGACATGGCAACAGGAAAATCCAAAGGCTATGGCTTTGTGTCATTCTACAATAAACTGGTTAGTTTAAATAGCATGAAAGGAATATCCAAATTATAACTAAACACATTAGGAAGTTGATTGTTTTACAGGTTAAGATGCATTGAAATGTTTTCATTTTGCAAGATCCGGACTGAATATAACGGTTTTGTGCATTGAAGATACTTTAGACACATGCCCAGAACTTAAAGCAGCAGTTCAAGCTGCCGTTTTAATTTCTCCCCCCCCCCCCCCTATTCGATATGTGCATCAATACAATCTGCACACTGACAAGTGATTGGCTAAGTTGCTGATTGATCCGTTCTCCTATGATCGATTGGCAAAGATTTGGTTCGGGGTTCACTAAATCATTGTTGGTGCTGCAGAAGAGTACCCAAGATGCAAAGTTCTGTGTGGAAGATCATGTGACCAGGCAGTCACTAGATACAATTGGTACACTGCTAGAGAGAGCGCAAAAGTGGTATCAGAGCCTGTTTCAGAAGAGAAATGGGATGTGACTTTGTAAATGGTTGCTATAGAAACAAAAATGCTTGTTGCATTATAATATATTAAGTGTATTTAATTTTGTTTTCTTTTTAATACTACAAGTATATTCTCATAGTACAGAACTGATTTAGTTAAAAAAAAAACACGTGCAGGATATTGCTTGAACTGCTGCTTTAAAAAGAAACAAGTGAATCCTGGTGCAGTAAACTTGATGGTGTAGTACAGGAGTGGCAAACTCCAGTCCTCAAGGGCCACCAGCAGGTTAGGATTTCAGGATATCCCTGCTTCAGCACAGGTGGCTGTCATTCTAACTCAGTCATTCAGTGCTGAAACAGGGATAGCCTTAACTGGCCTGTTTGTGGCCCTTGAACTGCTGTTGGCTACCCCTGCTGTCCTGTTTGGCTAATTGCACTTCAGTGCTTAACCCTCTGACTTTCATAGGCTATGCTTTAGTCCTCCTGCAAATATTCCACTTGTGCTGATATTGACTGCCTACTAGAGGCTATTGATATTTGGACTCTGGGATACACACTATTGCGTGTTAAGTAGAGAACATTTGACATCTGTGTAGGTGACCCTGGATTTTGGTGTGTTTGATGTTTTTACAACATGCTGCATAAGTGGGAGGTTGAACATAGGAGATTTTGACCATGACGGCCACGTAGAGTTATTGGCAATTGCAATATACAGTATATTTAGAGCTAGCTGCGCTTTAAAGTTTCACAGCTTCCTATTGGCCCTCACAGTCTGGGAGCATTGAACAGCGGCCATTATGTGATCCCTAGCCGAGCAAAGTGGCTATTGGCACCTACTATGGAGCTAAATGTCTCCATAGTAGGTGCTAAAATTAATGGTGTTCCGTTTCAAAGACACCCTGCTTCAAACCTTGGTGAGAAAAGAGCATATATTGCTGCTTTAAAATAAACTTTTGCATTTTTACTTGCTATTATAAAGGATAAATACTTATGCGTCACATTATACTTGTCCTTTCTTGTAAAACAACCTCATTGTAAATTTGCTTACAAAAGACAGGTATGACTTTAGTGAAGGTACCACAAGTGCTACATGATATGTATTTTAACTTCTAATGTTCCTCCAAGGCACTCAAAAGAAGCTAAAGCTTTTATTTTCATTGATCTCAGGATGCAGAAAATGCCATTGTACATATGGGAGGACAGTGGTTAGGAGGACGCCAGATTCGAACCAACTGGGCAACCCGCAAACCACCCGCACCAAAAAGCACACAAGAAAGTAAGCTCAAACCGTGAAAGGATTGTGTCCCGAGAGAACAGAAAGCACACAGGTCCATATCCATTAAGCCATCTTCTGCAGTAAAATAACTCCTGGCACTGGAAGACACATTATAGCCCATTGACTTGAATTGGTTATAAGGTATCTTCCAACTCCAGAGGGTGTCTTATGACCCAAGATTGTTTAGTCAATTTTGCCTATAATCATTCAGATTTGCAAACAGTTTAGGCCAAATATTTTATTCCTGATAGTTGTTTTTTCCTTTTGCATTCAGATAACACAAAACAGCTACGGTTTGAAGATGTAGTGAATCAGTCCAGTCCTAAAAATTGCACTGTTTACTGTGGTGGAATTGGATCAGGATTAACAGGTACATGTTATGGCTCTATTTTATGTGCTGAGCAGGTTACCTCATTGTAGACAATTTAACAGTAATCCGTCTTGTAACGAAAGTGTGAATATGATCTTTGCGTTCTTGATCTGATATAATATATGCAACATTTATATCAGATTGTGCCAATTAATCCCCAAAAGATTGCGTTGCAAACAGCAGTGGTTCTGAACATGTAAATATAGAACAGGTAAATGCATCACACTTGTGAAGGCATTTGATTTAGTAAATATTTACTTTTTCCTCCATACGTGTAATACCCTCGTTTTGATATTCAGCCTAGTATAGCAATGGCCATACATAGTGGCATTTATATTATGTCGCATGCATCCTTTTTTTAATTTTAAGTACATCACAATAGTCGTTGTGTATAATTAAACCCGCTTACCTAACTGAAGGGATTTTCTGTTCTACACATCCATCATTTTCTACTATTGTTACTTTTTTTCTTTTGTTAAACAGATCAGCTTATGCGGCAGACATTTTCTCTATTTGGGCAGATAATGGAAATCCGTGTCTTTCCAGAGAAAGGATACTCCTTTGTCAGGTGAGTAGGTTATGAACTTCTATGACATTGGTGTTTCTCAACTCCCCAAACTGATTTTGAGGGAAACCGTTGCATCCCTATTTGATTTCATGTTTCACGTTTATTTATTTTTTAATCGTGGCATGTTTTATTAGTTGAGTAATAATCGTAAACACAATATTAATGCTGCACACTATACAATAAATAGCAGATACTTGCTGTTACCGGGGCTCCTGGTCCAGGGGGGTCCCTGTCAGTGAAAAAACTCTAAAGTAAGCAAGAAAAGGAGGTTCAGGGCACTGCGGATTTCCAAGAAAAATTTATTAGATGAGCACAACGTTTCAACCAACTAGCGTGGTCTTTCTCAAGTGAAGACCACTTTAGAAAGACCACGCTTGTTGGTTGAAACGTTGTGCTCATCTAATAAATTTTTCTTGGAAATCCGCAGTGCCCTGAACCTCCTTTTCTTTCTTTATTAGTTAAGAGTAACATGGAACTTTACCGGTCCCTCCAGGTCTGTTAGCTCTGTTAAAACTACATCTTAGAAGAATTAACATGTTTGTACTTTAAAATGGTTCTCAACTTGCAGCAAATTTGTCTTTTTCAAAACCAGCATGACTGCTAGACTTGATGTTGGATTTCTTTTTAAATTTCTTGCGTATTGTTTTCTTATGCAATATTTTGCTACTTCGTTGGCTGCAACCTACAGTACCCAAGTTGAGGATTGTTGATAGACATTTTGTACACAAAAACAATTTTCCATGTTGGTTTCTAGCGTAACTCCTGCACTGCCAAGGGAATTTTTCAGATGTTTAATACAAGTTTCAATCAATAATCTACGTATCCGAGTAACTCATACGCCATGTTGTGTTCAGAGCGAGTCGCACTTTATTCTGATGTTGGTTCCAAATGCACGTCAGGTCATGTAACTTCAGCAATCTCATCAGCATGCACAAAACTGTTTTTCTTGTATGTTATATGGCTATCCAAATATTGCCTGAATTACACATCATATACCTAAACATTTTTCCTACTCTAAGAAAATATAACATCCAATATATTTACTTATTATTTTGTTAATGTTTTAAGAAAATGGTGGTGGGCCTCAAAGTAACTTTACACAGATTGATGCACCACATTTTCCTGCTGTAAATACATCTAAACAATGGTGCACTCAGGTCCAACTTGTATATTCTGAAGTAGACAACCAGAGGTCTCCTGCGATTGGCCATTTTGTACTCTGTACAAAGTCAGCCTTTGTAGTAATCTCTCATTCTTTTATTTTAGAGCACTGTGCACTTTGTCCCCCTGACCCCCAAAGGCAGGGTTTTCTTCTTACAAATATGGGTATATCCTAAATCAGAGGGCACTATTAATGTCAGTGGTTACCCCATACTTGCACGAATAAAAATGTGCCTGTGGGATCTTGTGAAATAGAAGTGTTCAAACATGTGAATGCGAATATATGTATATAACGTGAGTAATAGGAGTTGCTTTTTCACAAGACCCCTTAGGAACAATTTTACACATACAAATCTAGAAATAACCTTGGAAGGAGATGGTTTATGAAGGCCTTAAGGGCCATGTCATTACCACTTTTTTAGAATATTTCCTAAGGAGAGTGAAGGGGTTATTTATGTACTGAAACTAACAATGTATTACATTAATCAGAATTTAAGCCTTAATATTAGATAACGTTCTGAAAACATAATCGTTTTGGTGTATGGTAACTTCTTTAAGTATTTATAATGTTATTTCTGTTACAAACTTCTAATTCCAATTTGCAGTTGCTACCCATTTTTCTTATTGCAGTTTTAGGTCTGGTTTGATTCTAACAATCTTTAAATAAGCCCTGCATCACTATTTCAGAGAGTTCATAGTTAACGACATAAACATTTGTCATAATTTACAATAATGCAAAAGATAGTGGGCTCACTTTGGGTGATGTAACCCTCGAGTAAAAAAAGTTTTCCCCATTTCTATTTTTACTAATTTACAATACCGTCCACCCTGTGCACATACACACCTTTTACCAATCTGATTTTCACGTCTATACGTTGGAACGAACAATGCGACTCGCTTCGTGGCTATCTGGATTTTTTCTTTTGTGTTTTTACTTTGTCCCAGTAGCTGACGTACAGTTCTTTATTTTTTTTCTCTCGTATTTTTAGGTTTTCAACCCATGACAGTGCTGCTCATGCCATTGTGTCTGTGAATGGAACAACCATTGAAGGCCATGTTGTGAAATGCTATTGGGGCAAAGAAACACCTGACATGACCAAGAACTTTCAGCAGGTAATGAAGTTTGAAACAATGAGTCATTCTGCCATTTCTAAAAATTGCTTTAACACACTCCTGATTACTGCAGATTTGAAAAGGTTGGAATATTCTTCATTTCTAAACCACTAATACAACCTGATTATTTGGCATATTCTGTAGAATTTTGCTGTTCCGATTTGGGCTTCCAGGAAAATGTTTATAAATTGTTGTGCCTAAATTGGGAAACTACCCATTTTTTAAGAATGGTAGAAAGTGTAACAAACATACAAGACATTTATTGGCAATGCTGTAACTCCAATGCTTTGCTAAGTGGGACACTGGCTGTAAGTCCGATTCTTCCAAGTAACCTGCGGAAATGTCCTGGCCTGCTCGTGTACAGTGTCTTTGCCACTGACCGTTCTTGGCCAGTCCTAATTATTGTTTTTTATGGTCTGGCAAATCTGTGCATCAAAGCATTGTATGTGGTGATACCCACATTCATTTGTTTTTGGCTTACATCTCTGCTTCTGTAGTAACTTTTGGCAAAGGTGTTGTAGGACAAAAAGTCATGTTACTGAGGCTGGAGGGTGGCAGGCCAAGTGGAAATGGTTTTTATGGAATAGCCTTGCAACCGCAGGTGGTAGAAACTAATAGTGGTCGACGACCTGCGGCTCTCTGAAGCCTGCTGACACCCAGCTGCTGCCTCAATCCCTCACTACCCTGCTGGCAAAGCTGAGATGGCCTGATCCGCAGAGATGGCCTGCTAGAAGGTGTCCGTGGAGATGCCTGTCCAGGCAGCTTGCTGTAGACTGGTAGAAGGGAGGTTCCACTGACAGGCACCTTCGTGGGCACCTTTCAGCAGGCAGCTCGGCAGGCCCCCTCCAAGTTTCTAACAGGACCCCTCAATTAGTGATGTACCGAGTACCCGGTGTTACCTCGATCATTTTCAACCACCCAGACATGACCCGGCAACTGAGAAGTGCGGGTAATGTCAGGATAGCCCCCTCTTTCTCCTTTCCCCCCCTCTCTCTCCCTTCCCCCCTCTCTCTCCTTCCCCCCTCTCTCTCCTTCCCCCCCTCTCTCTCCTTCCCCCCCTCTCTCTCCTTCCCCCCCTCTCTCTCCTTCCCCCCCTCTCTCTCCTTCCCCCCCTCTCTCTCCTTCCCCCCCTCTCTCTCCTTCCCCCCCTCTCTCTCCTTCCCCCCCCTCTCTCTCCTTCCCCCCCCTCTCTCTCCTTCCCCCCCCTCTCTCTCTCTCTCTCTCTCTCTCTCTCTCTCTCTCTCTCTCTCATGGTAAGATTAGGTAGGCCAAGTGGTTCTCATCTGCTGCCACATTGTGTTTCTATGTAACTTAGTGTACTTTCTTCCTAGGTGGACTACAGTCAATGGGGCCAGTTTAGCCAAGTGTATGGGAATCCACAGCAGTATGGACAGTATGTGGCCAACGGGTGGCAAGTGCCATCGTATAGCATGTATGGGCAAGCGTGGAATCAACCAGGCTTTGGAGTAGAGTAAGTAGTGCTGCTTTAATTTGTATCTCTCTTATCCGTAAAATTATTTCCTTGTGGATTTATTTTAACTTGTCCTTTTTTTTGTTGGTAGGCAATCTCAGTCAGCCACTTGGATGGGTGGATTTAGTGCCCAGCCTCCACCACAGGGACAAGGCCCACCGGTAATACCCAACCCACCAGGATACAGCATGGCCAGCTACCAAACACAGTGAGAACAGGACTCTTCCAAATGTGTATATGATACGGCGGCTCTTCAACTGATTGAATGGAACACAGCATTGTAGATAATGGAAGATGGGGTGGGTAGGACTTGATTGAATTTTGCAGAAGGGTAGTATGGTACATAAGAGGATACATATTTATTTTAAAGCTGAAACTGTTTTGGAATTTTTAGCTCCACTCCTCGGCTTTGGTGAAGAACATACGTCTTATAGTTTTGCCTTTTTAAGAAACTTTTTCCCCTTTGTTCAAGATTGACCGTACAAAGTCAGTTTCTTGATGTACAAAACGTACTAAATAAAATCCATTGAACAGAATTCGACATACATGTTGAAATCGTAATCAGTCGAGTTGAAAAAAAAATTGGCTAAATATTGGAGATACCAGTGCACACGTCTGCTTTTATATTTCATCTCTTTTGCGTTAGTTTAATCTTTCAACCAAAGTAAATTTTGGAAGAGAAGTTGGATTTCCATGATCCGGTAATTTAACAAGCCAACTACCGATATTACACACAATATGGACCAATCCTATTTAGGCCTTTCAACTATTTTACAGGTTGTAGTATTAACGAATGCCTTGCCTTTTCTACCACAACACATTGCTTGTTACAGTACAACTTTGAAATGCTTCTGAATTGAAACTGTTTCCAAATAGAGAAACTTCCATTTCCTTATTAACCTTTTGTGAAGGAGGATGTTAATATCCTCTAACACCACAGTGTGTCTTTATTACTGGCTGACGGCTTCTGTCACCCAGTGGTGACAAACTTGTTTTGCTCAGTCATTTGCACCTGAGATGACGTGAAATAAAGCACCACTGTAATGTAGGTTATTAAATATACTCCAATATTGTCCAGATGGGGATGTTGGTTTTACCTGTCATGCCTTATCGTCATAGCCACATGACGCATTGAAAGCCCAGGGCAGAAACCATGTACAAATCCTGCCACAGGCAGCTCTGGGGTTAGAGTAAATGCAATATTTTAACATTCAATGCAAATTCCCTGTTAATCCTGAAATTTATTGGACAATGGAAACTGGAGTTAGGAAAAAAGCAAGCCTGTTCCATAACACAAATTGGTTGTATACTACGTGATCCTCTCGCTCTCTTCCACTCTCTTTCTTTAAAAAAAATAATATATAAATGTATATATTTCAAACCCAATCCCCCTCAAACAACCTTTCACACGGTAAACACAACTGATGATATTTAAAAAAAGAAATCTCTGATTGTCAAATACAATCTATGTAAATAAATTTGATCTGCACTATTCACACTCCATGACCTACTAAAATAAAAGGCATCTATTGTAGCATAATTCAATAGTTTTTGCAGTTGTGTATCTTAAGATTGAGCTTTTTCAGAAGCTGCACTTAGTCATTAAAAAAATAAACAAAAAAATAAACAGCCTGCTCATATTAATCCTATATTTACCCTATTTGGGGTTCCCTTTTTACCTAATTTCCACCCATTGACGAACACAACTGCAGCTAAAATACAGGAGTGTTACCTTAACCTTTATGGTAGTGCAGCTTTCACACTGCTACACTAATCTTTTTTTTAACAATGTGTCCTGGACGTCTGAGGCCTGTACATTTTTAATTTGGTTAAATATCTCCGCACAGAGGTGGCCAACTCCAGTCCTCAAGAGCTACAAACAGGTCACGTTTTCATGATATCCCTGCTTCAGCACAGGTAGCTCAATCAGTGACTCAGTCTTTGACTGCATCACCTGTGCTCAAGCAGTGGTGTCCTGAAAACCTGACCTGTTGGTAGCTCTTGAGGACTGGAGATGGCCTCCGCATATTTATCCTGAAACTCCGCTATTTGTTTTATAAAAGGTGAGTTTCCCTCCCTCGTGTACAAATGCATTAATTCTCATTTGATCAAATTCCCTCCCAGTCTCCTTTACTCCCTCTGCCTTTGAATTTTGTTTTCCTTTACAGGTGAAACTCGTATGCCAGTTTCCTGCTGTTTTTACTAACTTCACACACCTATTCCAGTACACAACTTGTCAGAACTTTCCGACAAGGCCGAACATCTTGTAAATATTTGCAATATAAATGTTCCACCAGCATGCTGCAGAATAGAAATAGCCGTGATTTACAGTCCTAATATATTCGTGTTCACAAATGAGATGGTTAATATCCATGTATATTACTGATGTTTCCAAAGTTAACCTCTTCATTTTAAAGGGGTCAATGTAGCGAAAATAACCCATTCAAGTAAAAAAAAAAAAAAGCCTTAATTTCAATTTTCTAAGTATTTGCAATGCCCCATTTTTGTTTTTGTTGTGTCCACATCCATTCTGCTTTCACTAAATGTTTTGGTATGTAAATACCTTGTTTGAACATTACTTCGTTTTTCTAAGTTGTATAGCATCTTGAGTTGGTTTAAAAAAAAAAAAAAAAACGTTGGTCGTCTTGTATTTTGCTCTAGACATTTTTTTTAACCAGATTGTTAATGCATTTTATTTTAAAGTGTGTTGATATGTGCCATTTGAGCTGGTGATATTGTTTGGTGAAAAACGCAAACTCCACAATGTGTGTGCTGGATTTGTTTAATTTGAATGAAACCTGTTTTTTGTGTTGGGCTGGATTTGCATGTGATGACCATGTTGAATAAACCTTGGTCATTTTTGTACATGAGTGTGGAAGTGGGCAAATCATGCATATGTTTCAACAGTAAACCTTTTTTTTTTTCTTTTCTTTTTTTTTCTTTCCTGAATTATTTTGAGAAACTGCCTCAATAAATTTTTGAAGTTGAAACCAAAGTATAGTAAGTGTTTTTCTATGTTCAATAATTTTTAACATTTTGTGTTGACACATAGTTATGTTTATGGTAACGACATTGAGCCACATTTGCACCGCTGATTCTGTTGATTAAGAAAAATGGTTTTATGAGCATTATAATCTTGTTTAGCTATTTAGAGCTGTATTGCGGATTTCATAATAAACTGAATTACCAATATACTAACGTGTCTGAATAGTTTTACGAATATTTTTTCCTGTTTAGTTGTGCAAATGTAGAGATTATAAAATACATTTGAAATAAACTTTTCCTAACCTATTCAGGATTAGATGGTCATTCCTCCATGGTGTTTTTTTACACTACCGCCCCTCCCTTGCACCACCATTATCTAATGAGTGAGGTTTAAAATGAAAGTAGAGCATAGGCTACCTTTTTATAAGTACAATACATTGTAAAACTGCACAAGTGTTAAAGATAGAAATGCTTTGATCACCTTATGTTTTACAACACTGCTAGGAATTCTTCAATTTTGCGGTAATACAAGTAAAACAATCTATCTTCTAAAAGTATTTTGTCGATTTTAAAATAAAAAGGACAAAAGTGAGGTAGACGTCAAGTGATACCTTTTTTAATGGTGAATTGATTGAGTGCAAGCTTTAAAGCAACAAAACGTGAAATCTTTTAAATCCGTCCTGTAGTATTAAATAATATTGCATTTTTTTAAAATGCAACTCTTAATGCTATTTTTAATTAAGTAATAATCCCAGAAGAACAGGGCATTACTGCCCAATAATGCCCTGGCTGGAAGAGTTGAAGGCCCGAGGCAAAGCAGAGGGACTTTAACCCAGCCAGGGCATTATTGGCCAGTAATGCCCTATTCTGAGGGGATTATTACTATTATAGGCTAAATGTAGGCTTATTTAATTAATCATTGACACTTTTGTATAGTTATATAGATTTTTTAAATTAAAATAAAATGGTAAATACGTTAACGCACCTCTATGTACACTTACACTGCAGATATCTATATCCACACACATGCATACGCACATACACACCCCAGCTCTATCCTATCTATCTACATACACACACACACACACACACACACACACACACACACACACACACACACACTTGTGTGAAAAAGAAAGTACACCCTCTTTGAATTCTATGGTTTTACATATCAGGACATAACAATCATCTGTTCCTTGGCAGGTCTTAAAATTAGGTAAATACAACCTCAGATGAAGAATAACACATGACATATTACACAGTGTCATGATTTATTTAACAAAAATAAAGCCATAATGGAGAAGCTGTGTGTGAAAAACTAAGTATACCCTTACTGCTTCCATAAGAATTAAGGTGCTAAGTAGCAGACAGGTGCTGCTAATCAAATGCCCTTGATTAATTGATCATCAGCAAGTGTGACCACCTCTTTAAAAGCCGAAGTTTTAGCAGTTTGCTGGTCTGGAGCATTCAGGTGTGAGTTAACACAATGCCATGGAGGAAAGACATCAGCAATGATCTTTGAGAAGCAATTGTTGCTGCCCATCAATCTGGGAAGGGTTGTAAGGCCATTTCCAAACAATTTAAAGTCCATCATTCTACAGTGAGAAAGATTATTGAAAAGTGAAAAACATTCAAGACACTTGCCAATCTTCCCAGGAGTGGACGTCCCTGCAAATTCACCCCAAGAGTTACATCTACAGGCCTCAGTTAGCATGTTAAATGTTAAAGTTCATGACAGTACAATTAGAAAAAGACTGAACAAGTATGGTTTGTTTGGAAGGGTTGCCAGGAGAAAGCCTCTTCTCTCTAAAAAGGACATGGCAGCACGGCTTAGGTTTGCAAAGTTGTATCTGAACAAACCACAAGACTTCTGGAACAATGTCCTTTGGACAGAAGAGACAAAAGTCGATGTTTGGCCATAATGGACAGCGCCACGTTTGGGGAAAGCCAAACACAGCGTATCAGCATAAACACCTCATACCAACTGTCAACTTCGGATGAACAACAACACATGACATATTACAGTGTCATGATTTATTTAACAAAAATAAAGCCAAAATGGAGAAGTTGTGTGAAAAACTAAGTATACCTTATAATTCAATAGCTTTTAGAACCACCTTTAGCAGCAATAACTTGAAGTAATCGTTTTCTGTATGACTATCAGTCTCTCACATCGTTGTGGAGGAATTTTGGCCCACTCTTCTTTACAACGTTGCTTCAGTTCATTGAGGTTTGTGGGCATTTGTTTATGCACAGCTCTCTTAAGGTCCAGCCACAGCATTTCAATCGGGTTGAGGTCTGGACTTTGACTGGGCCATTGTAACACCTTGATTCTTTTCTTTTTCAGCCATTCTGTTGTAGATTTTCTGGTGTGCTTAGGATCATTGTCCTGTTGCATGACCCAATTTCTGCCAAGCTTTAGCTGTCGGACAGATGGCCTCACATTTGACTCTAGAATACTTTGGTATACAGAGGAGTTCATGGTCGACTCAATGACTGCAAGGTTCCCAGGTCCTGTGGCTGCACAACAAGCCCAAATCATCACCCATCCACCACCGTGCTTAACAGTTGGTATGAGGTGTTTGTGCTGATATGCTGTTTGGTTTTCGCCAAACGTGTGGCGCTGTGCATTATGGCCAAACATCTCCACTTTGGTCTCGTCTGTCCAAAGGACATTGGTCCAGAAGTCTTATGGTTTGTTCAGATACAACTTTGCAAACCTAAGCCGCGCTGCCATGTTCTTTTTAGAGAGAAGAGGCTTTCTCCTGGCAACCCTTCCAAACAAGCCATACTTGTTCAGTCTTTTTGTAATTGTATTGCCATGAACTTAAACATTTAACATGCTAACTGAAGCCTGTAGAGTCTGAGATGTAACTCTTGGTTTTTTTGCAATTTCTCTGAGCATTGCACGGTCTGACCTTGGGGTGAATTTGCTGGGACGTCCACTCCTGGGAAGATTGGCAAGTGTCTTGAATGTTTTCCACTTTTGAATAATCTTTCTCACTGTAGAATGATGGACTTTAAATTGTTTGGAAATGGCCTTATAACCCTTCCCAGATTGATGGGCAGCAACAATTGCTTCTCTAAGATCGTTGCTGATGTCTTTCCTCCTTGGCATTGTGTTAACACACACTTAAATGCTCCAGACCAGCAAACTGCTAAAATGTCGGCTTTTATAGAGGTGGTCACACTTGCTGATGATCAATTAATCAAGGGCATTTGATTAGCAGCACCTGTCTGCTACTTAGCATCTTAATTCCTATGGAAACAGTAAGGGTGTACTTAGTTTTTCACACACAGCTTCTCCATTTTGGCTTTATTTTTGTTAAATAAATCATGACAGTGTAATATGTCATGTGTTGTTGTTCATCTGAGGTTGTATTGACCTAATTTTTAGAGCTGCTAAGGAACAGATGATTGTCATGTCCTGATACTGTATGTAAAACCATAGAATTCAGAGGGTGTACTTTCTTTTTCACACAACTGTACACAACTGTACACACATGCACACACACACCAGATCTATATACACATGCACACAAACACACAAACACACACACCAGCTCTATATATATATATATATATATATATATATATATATATATATATATATATATATATATATATATATATATATATATATACATACACACACACACACACACACACACACACACACACACACACACACACACACCTGCTCTATATACACGCTGCACACACCAGCTACCCACACACACACCACCTACCACCCCGCACACACACACACCAGCTACCCCCCCCCGCACACACACACTACACACACACCCACTCAGCAGCTTTACACACACACACACACACACACACACACACACACACACACACACACACTAGCTCTACAAACACACGCACACACTAGCTCTACACAAACACGCACACACACTGTAGCTCTACACACAAATGCACACGCACTCACAATAGCTCTACGCACGCACCCACACTGTAGCTCTGCACACACACACACACACACACACACACACACACATACTGTAGCTCTACACGCACGCGCACACACACACACACGTCCACGTTTTAACCATCACTTAACCATTTAAGGTATTCTACCTTTTTGTTATTTATTACAAGTGTCTCTTTACGTACCAACACGGTACCATTCTTCTAAATAGTGAATTGAAGATCTGAAAGTAAACAAACAGCTTTGAAGTGAGGGGTAAGGAAGATGGTGCTCTAAGCTGTTGGCTTATGGTTCTGTTCGATAGTTATATCAGTTTGTCCAGCTGCTGTTTGATAAATTCTATTTGACACCTTTCAGATTTTTGTGAAGTTATTGGATGAGAATGTCGCAGGAAATGTAGGGCGCTCAAGGTCACGTTTCATAAACTGCCAGCTGTTTATGTAGGAACTTTTTTTCTTCTTCTGTTCCTGGGAAACTTGTTGACCAGCGCATCTGGGCCAAAAAGTGAAATGGCTTTAGTGATTTTCTGAAGTTAACTGGTTATTGCACATGAAAAAAAACAAAAAAACCTATATAATCCGGCCAAAGACAATTTAATGTGCAGGTAAAGTGATCAAAAGAAAAGCATTACAGTGCGAAAACCGTTTTTTGCCCCAGTAAAATGCACATCTGGAGAATTTGCTTCTAGGAATTTTTTTGACCACTTTTAATTAAATGAAGTAACACGGTATCAGTAAATGTTTTACCTTAATGAGAATTGTAAAACAAATATGTATTTTGCCCCTTAAGTGATTTTACTAGTGTAAGAACCTAGAACGGATTTGGGGAATATTGGTAGTGGTGGGGGTGGGGGCGGGAGGGAGAAAGTGAGTAATACATTACCTCTCGTTTTCAAGTATATGTCCTGGGCACAGAGTTATGATTACAAAAACATGGTTACAAATACATAGTTATAATTAAAGCTGCAGTTCAGTCTTTTTTTAAAAAAAATTTTTTTTTACTTATATAGTTTCATGTGGGCAATCTCTAATTACCTAAAGAACTGTATAGCTGCAGGTCAATTCGTTCTCCATGTATTGATCGGCGAAATTTGGTGACATAATTAGTGAAGGGATCTGTTTTTCTTCTGCTTCTGTCTCTCAGTGGAAGCTCATGAATATTCATGAGCACTCCTGCACTGACATGTGCTAGAGGGAGGGCAGGGCTGACAAAGGGGTGTGTCAGGGCTTGTGACAGGACATGAAGGGGCAGTGCCTTAGCAAATGGTTGTTAAAATAGAATACAAGAAAATTGGTCTTTCAAAGTTGTTTTTTTAAAAACAGAAAATGCTCAAAGTATTTTTTCTTACTACAGAACTGATTTATTAAAAAAAACACACATGCAGGATATTGACTGAACTGCAGCTTTAAGTGGACAGGATTATACATTGTATACAAGACATTGCATGCACAGTTAAAGATAATGTATATTATAGGCGTATGTAACAGTTACAGACCAGATTAAAATGTGAGACATCATTCGTTTTGAAAGCACTCAGACTGGAGGCGGCTGTGGTAGATTGTGAAAGTTACATAATTACCACGGTTCTGTATGCCTGCTCCTTATATTTCTGTATTTTGCTGACAATACCGCTTTAAACCTCACCATTCTGCTCAGAACATTTCACGTTCATTGGTAGTCAGCACTCCCATGCACATAGGTCAAATGTTGCATCGCTAAAGTTTAATTGTTTATTTATAAAATATTTTACCGGGCAATAATGCATTAAAAGTTACCTCTCATTTTCAAGTACTCAGAATTATATTGACAATACATAGTTGCGTTAAATGAACACTTGTTAAAAGTTTACAGACACTTCATTGACCGAGATGATATGTTATGGGCGTATGCAACAGTTACAGACCAGATTAAAATGTGAGAGAGCTCGTGTCTTGAATGTAAGAGCAATACCACGAAGGCTGAGATTAGTGGGGGCGTGCGCGAGCGAGCGCATGGCGTCACGCGTGCGTGAGCGCATGGCGTCACGCGTGCCTCTCGCCCGAGCGATGGGTGAACTCCGCTTCCAGCGATTGGGGAGCCGTGGCGGACCCGTCACCAGGCTGGTTTGCTCACGTGATGCGGCCGCCACACGAAAAGACAAAATAGTTTGTAGTTTAAAAAAAAAAAAAACTGCCGCCCAGTTGCTCTGCATCGCTAGCGCGATCTCGCGCACTATGGGAGGCCTCATAGGGAATCAGACTGTGTTAGAAATCATGCGAGCACGATAATCTCAGCCTAAGAATTAAAGATGTCAGGCTTCATGAAACATTATTCTTGGTCCTGTTGCACACACTTCTCAGCTGCATCAGTTCACAGTGAGTTGACAAATAGCAGTATACAAAAAGCCTGTTGGCTCTATTAATGCAGACGTTTAGTTAATGAGGGTAAAACACTGCCATTCTACGGCTTTTGCTTGAAATGGTACTTTAGCTTATACAAATTTGAACAAACCACAATGTTTTTCAGTGCAGGCAACGCTGATGATTTGGTAACATTGTCCCCTGTGATGTGCAGTAAGTGTGGCTGTCTTGCTCTTTTGGTATCGCAGCCATAAATGGAAAAATAAAAATGTTGCCAAAAAAAGCTTTACAAATTGTACACGAAATTGTATAAACACCATTTTTATGGAAAGGGTAGAGAAAATGCTGATTGGCCACTGGCGGTAAATATTGACTGGACCAAAGCTGAGCTTCGTGCATATTCTGGCAGACCTGGTGCTGAAGCTGGGATATCCTGAAAACTTGACCTGTTGGGGGGGAAGGACATGAGGACTGGAGTCGAGCACCCGTTTTATGCAATGATGCAAGCACAGCAGGATGTCAATAGAAGGCGGAAGCATCACAGGGTACATGGCATGTCTGCAGTGGGCAAAATTACTTTGTTGGGGTACTTTACCTTTCTTTTAAAAAAATACTAAATGATAAACTTTGGGACAAAGCTCCATTTTTAGAAATGGTTATACAGTGTGCTATAAAAGCAGAAACAAACATTCTTTCTAAAATCCTTTTCTTTTATATCCTCCTACCTGTTCTTCCTCTCCCCCGTGCTAGAATTATCCTATATTTGCAAATACGTCTGAATACATTTGTGTTGAGAGATGCAGCAAAATATCTCATAATGTAAAAGACCTAATAGCCTGAGGGCGTTGTTTAGCATTCTCTGACTATAAAAATGCTTGTGGTGACCTAAGGCCTTGCCCCCGCTGTGGTGGACGCTGCGCGCACGAGATCCCTCCCCGCAATGGCACCGGGCCCGCTGCGAGGGGGGGCTGCAATAGAATTGAGAGCGATTAGGCACGCCCCCCGGCGGCTCAGCCAATGAGGGCGAACCTGCCGGGTGACGTCATGGCCGCGCCCCCGTCTCTCCTCCGCCACGCCCCCCCCCCCCCCCCGGTCTCTCCTCCTGCAGTGAGCTGCAGACCGGGGAATCGGCTGAACGCGCCGCCAAAAGCGCGGGCGCGCGTTACAGCGGAGAGACCGGGGCCTTAGCCTAATGCTTCAGGAAACGCACTCTAAAACCCAAAACCCACAGCTTTTTTTTTTTTTCTTTTTTCCTTAAACCACATTCCATTTTTTTTCTTCTATGTTGCTATCTTTCTAACTGGTTGTTTTCTTACTGCCTAAAATAGGATGCAGAATGGAGATGTATCATTAGAACAAATAAATTGTGAGGTGAACATCTCCATCTCATTCTTGCAAATGCATATGCACCACATGAACACAAGGAAATATTTTGAGTTCAATCAGCAAGTGTTATGATCTCGGTGGATAAATCGAACTCCTACTTTGGTTAGATATCAACGAGGTACAGAAGATGCTTGTTTTCCCTGTAAAGCCCAGGCTTTCAATGCTCCGTTATTGATTCGATGATGTGGTTACTTAAATTAACGCCAACTGAAATCTTCAAAGCTCAATAACGCAGTTTTAAGTGCTGTTCTTGGCAATAATTGTATGAGAAAGGTGTTCCCATTAATGCATGTTCACAGAGCTCTGGCAGGGATTTAACGAGACGGTTATGTCATAGCTAAACTTGGCATTACTCACATCATGAAATAGTAAGACCACAGCTAGATAGGCTTTAACCAACACCTTTATTTACATGGTTTTTTCTCTCCTGTCTTCTCTTAACGTTAACACCTATTCAGGGTCTGGGTGAGAGTAACACCACTTTTTTTGGTAAAACGGGTTTAACACAATGTTGTTTGTTGCTAACGCAAGGCAGTGCTAACATCGCTTAAGCATATGCTAATGAGAACCAATGGCTGTTGTTTTTTTTTTTTTGCATATAATTAGCTTTGTGAAGTCGCATTAACCTAAGGTAAAAGAACGTCTGTTCATGATTTTGATAACAGCCTGTTATAAACTCTGTGTTAGCGGGGCTCTCTGGATCTGTGCCAGCTTTGCTTATCGAACAAACATTATTCCTGATTGGTGAGCATTGTCCCCACGGAACCTCTGTGCCACATAACTTGCATACTAGTATAGATTGTATTTTCATTGTTACTTCTAATATGTTAAGTGTGTGTGTGTGTGTGTGCGTGTGCGTGTGCCGAGCACGTGCATTTTAAGTGAAACTTCTTTGTCTTTTGTCCCTGTTTTGTCACAGAAATTGTATTTGTGATGGTGCTGTTTTTTTATTAAAAATCAACACAATTTCAGTGACAAAACACAAAGAAGTTTCAGTTAGAACGTTTGTGCTCGGCACACACACACACACACACACACACACACACACACACACACACACACACACACACACACACACACACACACACACACACACACACACACACACACACACGACATATTAGAAGTAACAATGAAAATATAATCTATGCTGGTATACAAGTTATGTGGCACCGAGGTGCACGGCGTTGGACACAGGCTGTGTTGTGAATGTGGGGAGGCGACTATTGGGTTCTGCGCATACGCACCGCGGCTCACAACCTCTTCGTCTGTGCATGCATATAGTGTTAACCTCGGGACAGCCTGGATGGTGTTTTTTGCGCATGCGCGAGGGGCACGCGGCCATTAGGAGCGTGACGCCTCCCGCGTTACAGGTTTTCGTTACAAGCTAAGGATTTTGTTCCCATGAAAACTCTGTAGGTGCCAGCATTGAAGTTTCACTTCAAAAAAGAAAGCCTAAGTTCTAAACATTACCCGCTCACATCGCTAGGATTGATATTCAACTTCAGAGTTCAATAAATTGTGCCTAGTTCTATTCCTGGAGTGATTAGAGTTGACTGTACTTTCCTGGCAGAATCCGTTCGGCGGAATGAAATCCGTAGTCGGATTACTTCCCCTGAAAGCTGCCCAGATTCTTCAAAATCCATCAATCAGGCCGTCGCTAGGATTTTAAAGAATCTGACACTGGATTCAACCTGATACTGAATCTGTCGCCGGATTCAACTTGAATCCGTTCTGCGGATTGCAAATTATTTGAAACGGGTCAGTTCAGTCAGTCCCAGGTTAATGGTTAAACGAAAAAAAAGAAAGGGATCAGCGCACAGCACTAGAGAGACAGGTCTTGAGAATAAAAAATGTATTTATTGTAGCTGCATTAAAAAAACGGAGGGTATAACCACTCCTACGCGTTTCGTGCAAAGCACTGTATCAAGTGGCTGCACGCTGGAAGATCTTCGTGGTGAAGCTGTGTGAGTACCTATTGCTTTTATGGAGGGGCCATCCCTATGAGGAGAGGAGGGGGGTCAATTGTATCCTACCCCTTTCCTTCAGGGAATTTGTGCCCCCAGCAACAGCATTGGTTTCTCTGGATAACAGGATGATTATGGACACCACAAATTATTCTCTGTTTATATTGCATAAAGGAGATTATATCTCTGTACAGACCTAGCACTTGAACACCATCCACCCTCTTCACGTATCTAATGGTTAAACTATAAGTTGTTAAGTAAATAATGTATAAATGTTTGAGCTGTACTACAGCACTACACACAAGTAGTACTACAGCAGCAGCCGCCATAACCAACCCACAGCTAAACCCTGCCTACAACACAATGGCTGCATCCCCATTTATATACTCCTCCCATAATGCCATTGTCGGATACAGATTCTGAATTGGCCCGCGTGACCAAAACATTTAAACCTGAGCAGGAGATACCGGCACCCCCTACGGAGGTAAGAATCTCGGGGAAAAGATCCTGGAGCTGAAATTAATGGGGTTCCGCTCCGGAGACCCCCTGCTTCAAACCAAGGGGAGAAAATGGCTCTCCTGTTATAAGTCTGTAAAAATACTGATTGTGCGCCTAACATAAGGGGAGACGCAGGAGGGGAGACGCAGGAGGGGTGACGCAGGAGGGGAGACGCAGGAGGGGAGACGCAGGAGGGGAGACGCAGGAGGGGTGACGCAGGAGGGGTGACGCAGGAGGGGAGACGCAGGAGGGGAGACGCAGGAGGGGAGACGCAGGAGGGGAGACGCAGGAGGGGTGACGCAGGAGGGGTGACGCAGGAGGGGTGATGCAGGAGGGGAGACGCAGGTGAGGAGTGGAGCTTTGGAAGCTGCGTCTTCTGTTTTCTGTGTATAAATTGTTACCCTGCCCCCCCTATTTTTGTTCCTTAATCCTTAAAGAGACCATTAAAAAAAAGGCATGAGGGGGGATGGATATATTAATATAACAAACATATTGTTTCTTTACCATTCCTGCCATTACACTTTGTCTGATGCTTTTCCCTGACATATTGAATGTGTTGTACAGTATTACTAATAGTGTGCACTGTACTAACGTAAGCTTAAGCAATACCAATACAGAATTGTGGATGCATTACAGAACATGATTCATCTCCTGGCTCTCTGATTAGCCCTTTTCTGCCTCAGTGCTGCCACATATCGCCGGCCCTTCCGGAGGCATTATGTAAAGTCGTGAGCTGTACTTTCTGCCGCTTTGTGCACTCATGATCCCAAGCTTGTTAATTGTCTCATGAATAAAGGTTTGGTTTGACCCTCAAGCAAAACCGCTTTTCTGTAGCATAGATACTACATTCAACTCTATATCCCATACGTGCATTGCCTGTTGGGGTAAAACATATTAGACCATATTTACTACGCAGTGCTATGCTCTGACAACTGGTGCCGGAAAACACCTCGCAGCCCATTTACTTGAATGGGCCATAAAATATCTTCTACCTCTTCCTCCTGTCGTAAGGCTAGGCCCCCAGGACATGCTGCAGTGCGCACTATGGCGTGCGCTGCAGGAACAAGAACCGCCCTCCAATGGGGCTGGCCCACTAGCTGCCTTTGCATGCAATTTGCCGCCGCGTTGCACGACTAGATTTTCTGAAGTCAAGAAAATTGTCTTTAGAACTGGCGACAGCGTCACGTGGATCCGTGACAACCAATCACAGGGCAGAGTTCCCAAGCCAATCATATCGAAGGAAGTAGCAACCAATTAGAGCGCAGAAGAGGATGCTATGTCATGGCTACGCCCCCTCGACGCACGTGGTGAGACCGCAGATCGCGGCTTTTCAGGTGCATGCGCCGCCACCCCCGCCGGGCGTGCGTGCAACAGTGAGTACTGGGACCATAGCCTAAGGCGTCTTCTACCTCCTCCTCCTGCCATAAAAGGCGTCTCCTGCACTTCGCTCCAATGCCGCCAGATATGAATGCATAGCCATACATGTGCACCTTTCCCCTCTACCTGAAAATGAACCAGTTGCACTGTATAATGATACTAAGTATCCCCACATCAGCCATTCAAAACGCCTTTTCTTTTAATTGTTATGCAGATGAATAAGTGCAGTGTAGCTCCCCCCTATAGGATACAAGGGGTTAACATCTGTGAGGATAATCATGGATGAAAACGAGCCCAGTCCACCTGAGCTGGGAGTTCTGCCAGGTATTTTTTAAGTTCTTCAGTTAGGATTTAATGTTCCCGTTAGTAAATACTGCAACAATTACAGAATAGAGGCTGACCCGGCTAGAGTGAGAATGGGCAAGTAACTTGTGCGACCAAGACCATGGCTACAGTCCTAATGAATGCCCCGCTGGGTGAGTTTGGGGACAAACCTGGGCATGCCATTGAGGTATGTCTGAATCCTAATGGGTAGTGCAGCGCCCAATAGCTTTTCAGCCCCCATCCAGAAATAAGACAAATACCATCCCTGGGAGCCCCGGGGAATATGGAGGGAGAATTTAATATGTTGAAGAACTCTCGGTTTGTTTTACCTAGAGGCTCTTTGATAGAAGTTATTTATTTTCTGATTTAAAATGGCCTACCAGCCAATACCCTTCTTCAGTCCTCCTTACTCTCGCTGGTCCCTGCCCACCAGAACCTCACCTTTGAGATACACACAGCTCCATCACTGGTCATCTAGTACCACGTCCTGAGTGTGGATGGGAGAAAGGGGGGTGACAAATAAAAAAGAGATTGGCACCAGTTTGAGTAGACCACCACCATGTCTGACAGGGTAATGTTGGGCACTGTCTGCCCTGCTGCCTTCTAACTCAAAAGTAATTAACATCACAGAAACACACAGGCACCAAATTCCAGCCCAGCCCATGCATACTGTCAGTCCACAATATGCCAGTAGACCAGATGCAAGGTTATGCATAAAGATCATAGCACACAAAAGGGCTCAGGGGTCTCCTATTCATTCTGAAGCAGAGACGTAAGGCTTTTGTTCCATTAAATATATTGTGAATCCTGGACTCTCTGATTTGGGTCACTGCAACTTGAGAGTAAATTGACATTATAATGTGGGGGTGACAATGTAAGGAATGGGGATAATGTTTAACAATGGTTTTAATTGGTATATGAACAGGGGTGTGTCATATAATACGGTTGTGAAGTGGCTGAAGCCCCTTCCCTGCCAGAGAGGCCAGGAAGGGGTTAACACGTTGAGCGATAGAAGGGGCTTGCGATGCGTTACTAGCTTTCCTAGCACTAAATAAGAGATAGATTGGTTCATACAGTATAAAAAAAAAAAAAATAATTCAAAACCTTTTAAAGCAAACAAAAATATCACTTGTGAGCACATTCACATGTCTCAGACATATCTGCCACCCTGCCTTTACCCATTATTTCTGAGATTACAGTAATTGCGCGCGATGTAGCGCATGCACGTGGCACACGCCTGCCGCTTGCGTGAATGTGAACTGTGCTTCAGGCGATGTTCAGGTTAGGGGGAGGCGTGGCCGTGATGTCACGTGAGCGGTTCACCCTTCATTTGTCTGCCCGAGAATTGTGCGCTTGGTCGCATGCGCCTTCATTGGTATTCCTTCGTTTGTTCCTGCGGCGCACTGCGGCGCGTGTACGCGAGCCACCAGTATAATCGCAGCCTTAGGTTACAGCGCTTCCACTGCAGCTAGGAATTCTGGGAAATTACATGCAAATGAGCACTCGGTGTCGCCTTTTACTTCAAGTCCACTTTAACAGAAAACCCTTTAAACAACGAGGCAAATCTCTTTCAACCTGATTTAAGAAAAATTGTTGCTTAGAAATGGAGTCAGCCTTTCTGAGTACAAATATATATATTAAGAAAGTAAAACTGTGCAGTTGCAAGTAAAAAAAATAATTTAAAAAAGCCGTTTCACTCCAGGCTTAAAAATGTTCAAAAAAAAAATGAGTGGGTCTGTGGATGTAAGGGCTCTGGGTCTGTGGATGTAAGGGCTCTGGGTCTGTGGATGTAAGGGCTCTGGGTCTGTGGATGTAAGGGCTGTGGGTCTGTGGATGTAAGGGCTGTGGGTCTGTGGATGTAAGGGCTGTGGGTCTGTGGATGTAAGGGCTCTGGGTCTGTGGATGTAAGGGCTGTGGGTCTGTGGATGTAAGGGCTCTGGGTCTGTGGATGTAAGGGCTCTGGGTCTGTGGATGTAAGGGCTCTGGGTCTGTGGATGTAAGGGCTCTGGGTCTGTGGATGTAAGGGCTCTGGGTCTGTGGATGTAAGGGCTGTGGGTCTGTGGATGTAAGGGCTGTGGGTCTGTGGATGTAAGGGCTCTGGGTCTGTGGATGTAAGGGCTGTGGGTCTGTGGATGTAAGGGCTGTGGGTCTGTGGATGTAAGAGCTGTGGGTCTGTGGATGTAAGGGCTCTGGGTCTGTGGATGTAAGGGCTGTGGGTCTGTGGATGTAAGGGCTCTGGGTCTGTGGATGTAAGGGCTGTGGGTCTGTGGATGTAAGGGCTCTGGGTCTGTGGATGTAAGGGCTGTGGGTCTGTGGATGTAAGGGCTGTGGGTCTGTGGATGTAAGGGCTCTGGGTCTGTGGATGTAAGGGCTGTGGGTCTGTGGATGTAAGGGCTGTGGGTCTGTGGATGTAAGGGCTGTGAGTCTGTGGATGTAAGGGCTCTGGGTCTGTGGATGTAAGGGCTCTGGGTCTGTGGATGTAAGGGCTCTGGGTCTGTGGATGTAAGGGCTCTGGGTCTGTGGATGTAAGGGCTCTGGGTCTGTGGATGTAAGGGCTGTGGGTCTGTGGATGTAAGGGCTCTGGGTCTGTGGATGTAAGGGCTCTGGGTCTGTGGATGTAAGGGCTCTGGGTCTGTGGATGTAAGGGCTCTGGGTCTGTGGATGTAAGGGCTCTGGGTCTGTGGATGTAAGGGCTCTGGGTCTGTGGATGTAAGGGCTGTGGGTCTGTGGATGTAAGGGCTCTGGGTCTGTGGATGTAAGGGCTCTGGGTCAGTGGATGTAAGGGCTCTGGGTCTGTGGATGTAAGGGCTGTGGGTCTGTGAATGTAAGGGCTCTGGGTCTGTGGATGTAAGGGCTCTGGGTCTGTGGATGTAAGGGCTCTGGGTCTGTGGATGTAAGGGCTCTGGGTCTGTGGATGTAAGGGCTCTGGGTCTGTGGATGTAAGGGCTCTGGGTCTGTGGATGTAAGGGCTCTGGGTCTGTGGATGTAAGGGCTCTGGGTCTGTGGATGTAAGGGCTGCAGTGACAGGTGGATGAAGAACCCCATTAAATGTTCCACCGGGAAAGCTAGAACAATCTTTTTATAAAAGGAGACGGTGCACCAGGTCCCAGTACACAAGCAGTAAGTAGGGAGACGCAGAGAAGCACACACACTCTTTTTCCCCTGCCAGAGCATCTCGCCGCCTCACACTTACATCACACTTAAGTCTCCTTTCCTATTGTCTGGTTTTTTTTTTTTTTAACACAGATTTTTTATAGTAACATTGGGGTACAGAAGGGAGAAAGGGCAGGGAAAGTTGTTAATCTTTACAGTACATTGACATTCATTTATTCACATATGGAGCTTAACTTATGTACATACATAGTCGTAGTGCTGTACAAAAATCGTATTCGTCAGTCCCTCAGGGGATGGAGGGGGGGGGAGGAGGGGGACATCCATGAGGGATAGAACACAACAACTAACGTGGGGGGAAGGGGAAATGATCACAGTGTTCTCGGGATTACATCTCAGCATCTCGTCCCATTCTTATCTCCTGAACCTCCTCTCCGTTTAGATATTTCTAATGCATCAGCTCAGTTTTTGCAGCACTGCTAGCTCTGGGTCACGCCCCGCGCCACCTTCCTGTGACAACCATAGATCCCACACCTGAGCAAACTTCTGGGATTTCTCCCTTAGTTATGCCGCGATCCGCTCCATTTTCAGGATGTGCCATATCCTGCGTTTGAGGGATAGTAATCCTGGGCTAGTCTGCTTATTCCAACACGCAGCGATAGAGCACCTAGCGGCCAGCAGGATATGTAGCATTAATATATATCTGTGCCTGGGAACGTTGGGAGGGGGTCTGCCTAATAGGGCCAGCCATGGGTCAGGGACCAGTGTTGTGTCTCCTAGGGAGTTGATGAGGTCAAATATTTGCCGCCATAGGGGGGTTAGAACTGGACAGGACCACCAGATGTGTAAGGGGGATCCTCTCTGCCAGCAGCCTCGGAAGCATAAGGGGGATATACTGCTGTTGATAGCATGCCTATTGTCTGTTTTAATGTTTGATGTACGTATTGCAGGGGGCTCAACTCCAGTCCTCAAGGGCCACCAACAGGTCAGGTTTTAAGGATAGCCCAGCTTCAGCACAGGTTGCTCAATAGACGACTGAGCCACTGATTGAGCCACCTGTGCTGAAGCAGGGACGGATTGAGCCACCTGTGCTGAAGCTGGAATATCCGCAAAACATGACTTGTTGGGGGGTCTTGAGGACTGGAGTTCAGCACTCCATGCGTATTGTATTATAATTCCCTATTGTAGTGTCTCTTTTGTAAAGCTTTGCGTACACCGTTGGCACTATATAAATGCACATACTGTATACATCCATCCCCAAACCCCAGGAAACGGCAAGGCTGAGCCTGAGAGAGAGCTCCGCCTCCGCCCCGGGCCACCCAGCTGCATGCCTGAGAAAGGGGAAGAAGCAGAGAGGAGCGCACCCCCCTCCCTGTGTGCCAGACCCCAGACACGCTGCTGCTGAGAGCTCCGGCAGGACAGATGTTCACCCGAGCAGTGAGCAGACTGAGCAGAAAGCGTCCGACTTCAGGTAAGAAGCAGCCACAGGCCATTCAATCACAGGGCATGTGGTGGGGTTACATATGTATGTATGTATATCTTTATTTATATAGCACCATCCATGTTCATAGCGCTTCACAGCAGTAATAAGCAGGACGTAATAATATAACACATCAGGGGAATAAGCGCCCCAGAGATAAAAGTAAAAATAGGAAAAGGAGTCCCTGTCCCGAAGAGCTTACAATGTATATATGGCACTCTATTATATATGGGATTCCCATATGGTACTCTTACGGGTACATCATTGTTTGTTTTTGCCACCTCTACCACTTCCTATAATTTAGGTGTGTTTCTTAGTGTTAAATAAAACACAGTGGGTATGAGTGTGTGGAGAATAACGTCAGTGTTATTTTTTTTTTTTAAGCAAAACCATTAAAAAACAATGTAAAAAGTATTAGGACTTTTTACTCTCATATCCTCACCCTCCAGCTGGTGGTTACTTAGAATGGGGTTTTAGAGAAAAAGAAAACAAATGATAAAGTATATGTTTTATTTGCCATTTTTTGGAAAATTGGTCACAGATGAGATGACATCAAAATGATGTTCCCTTACTGTCAAGAAATTAATTCCAAAAGCTAATGTTTCACTATATTGCACCTTTTGCAAACATGTCATTGCTTTATCAACCAAATGATAGGGAAAGCTTAAACAATATCTATATTTTTCTTTTGTTTTTTTTTTTGTATTTTCCCAGCTGTAAATCGGATGCACTTAAGCAGTTGCAACCCCCGTCCCCCCTCCCCCAGAAAATAAAAAGATTATAAAACAGAAGTGTCGTGGGACGCAGAAGGGATCGTTTCCTTTGATAAATCCGCTGCAGTTCTTTTACACAAACTTTGCCCCAGATTTTGGTCGATACTTTAAATCGTGTCCAACGTTTGCTGGTTGCAGAGGATTTTGTGCTCCATTCTGTGTTTGTTTGTAACCCATTTCCCCCCTTTTCTATCCTCCTAAAATACACCTTTTCCATATATGAGCTTTACGGAGATTTGCCCCCTTATATACCAGGTTGATGGTTTCTGGAAATCAGACACTGTATACTCTGCCCTTACCTCTTAATGGCCTTTGACCAAATGCTCACACTATAAAATTTCTGATCATGAGTTTGGCGGCTGAGTTAACTGGACCTAGTAGATGGTTTGATGCATTAGAAACTATGGTTTCCAGCCCTGGATTGTAATTCAGACGTCTCCAAGTAAATTCATCGTATAGTCTCGTTCTGCATTATCATGTATGTATGGAGATAATCCACCTATCTTCTCCTTCTGGTCTCTTGTTGCCTTCACAATCAGCCCTGTCCTGTGTCTGTTTTTCGTCACCAACCAGTTAGCACTTACCAGCAACCTCGCCTGTTCAGTCTAAGAGGACACCTTCTGTCAACTTAAATTCATAGGGTTCACGGAACTAGACCCATTAGGCAGCCCCCCCTCTCTGCCGCGCCCCCCTCTCTGCCCCCCCCCCCCCCCTCTGCCCCCATCCAGTTCTGCTGTATGGAGCCAAGAGGGGAAGAGCATGGAACCAGCTGCTCCCAGAGTCTATTATGGGAGGCCAAGTGGATTTCTAGCCTGGATCCAGACTTGAGTATCTTTGCCCTAGAGCAGGGGTTCTGAACCTGGGGTCCATGGACCCTCATCAGGGGTTACCGGTTGCCAGGAGTCCAGTATTGAACCGAACGTTCCTGTATTTGGACACATTGTCCAGTAAAAAATTAGAGGTAATACTGGACATAGTGACCTGGGGGGGCAGCAGGATTTCCCCGAGCAGGGAGAGAGGAGGGCTGTTGCCAGGGGGATGGGCAGCTTCCTCCATCCTGATTGGCTGCTGCTGGGTAATGCAGCCAATCAGGAGGAGGTGTCAAGAGCCTGAGGGTGGAGCCAAGGAGAGGAGGAAACAGCATGGAGCGGAGAGAGGTGTGTGTGTGTGTCTCTCTCTCGCACCTTTCACCATAGTGTCCTGTATCTTTGGAGAAGCCGCCTGGCGAGTGGCAACCCTACTTACATAAGATATATTTCGAGGAGCGAAAGGTATATGGGTGTATACAGAATATGACATTTACTATATCCCCAAAGTGATTTACAAAGAAAAGTATCTATGTGATTTTAGATGTGATTCTGGTGCAAACTCGGGGAGGCAGATCCTATTCTGACCAAGCGAGCTGACCAAGTTCCAGTCCCGTTTGTCACAAGCTACCTCTGTGAGTCGGATTTTCTGTGATTTTAACAAAAGACCAAAGCGAGGAACAAACTGTAAGTTGCCATGACATGCGTGTGACTCTGAAAGACGTCACATAGAATCAAAGGGTTAATACACACCCGCAGTATTCACACTGAGACTACGTTTTGGCATTTTGAGTTGTGCAACTTTTTCTGCGATGGAATAAAGTTTGTATAAAAGGAAAATAATCTTTGTTTGGATTCTTAATAAAGGTCTGTGAGTGGTTGTATCTTGTCTTTGTGAGGATACACGCAGTTTAGCATAAAAATTACTGAGTCACCGCTGAGAGGGGGGTACGTGACATCTTATGCTGAGACCGAGGGGTACGCCGACCGTATAAGGCAGGGGTTCTCAACTCCAGTCTTCAAACCCCCCCAACAGGTCAGGTTTCCAGGATATCCCAGCTTCAGCACAGGGGACTCAATCAGTGGCTCAAACGTGGCTGAGCCACTGATTGAGCCACCTGTGCTGAAGCTGGGATATCCTGAAAACCTGACCTGTTGGGGGGGCTTGAAGACTGGAGTTGTTATATGGTATGGACAGAATATGAGTTACCCATTCACCTCTTACTATGAAAGTACAAGTAGGATTTGTAATAAAACCATTTTTCATCCAATCTTTCTTGGAATTGCCCCCCACGTCTGCACAGCACCCCCTTCCCTAATAAACTGAGCGATAAGGTCTCTATGGCTGTGCCTTTCACCGTGTGGAACTGTTTGTGTAACAGGAACGTACGGGTTGTCAATGAGATGAGAGAACATAATTCACGTCTGAAGCGCACGTCTCCTTGTGACCTTGGAATCGTCACATTCTCCCGCGTATCATCGGGCCCCCAAGATTAAATGGGAAACGTTTCGGCTCTTACTCAGTATACCATGAAGCTGCTGTGTTCCTTACACGGGAGAACAGCTCAGCTTCATTCAAATATTCAGCATGGGGAAGATGGCTGTACAACACATAGAACAGGGGCTGTTGAGTGCATAGTGTGTGTGTATACAGTCAGCACTATATAGGAATACATGTATATTATTACTTTTATGCTAATACAGTTGATGCATGTTTAGCAGTCTGATCAAATTATTTAAAGATAAATTAGATTGTAAGCTCTCAGGGACAGCGATTTACTTTTCTATTGTCTGATTTTGCCTGTTTCACTTATTGTATTACACTTTCCTGTACAGGCGGTCCTCGTTTTACAACGCTTCGTTTTACAACGAATGGCTTATCCAACGCTATGCAATGCATACCTATGTTCATTTTTACAACGTCAAAACGGCTTATCCAACGCTCTTACAACGCTTTGCAAAGTTGTTTGTGTGTATATAATATATATTATACTATATAATATATTATATTATTAAATTACATGATATATTATGTTATATTATATATATAATACAGTATATGCACTATATAATTTATGTGTGTGCTGCATATCTTATTGTCTGCGTAAAATATTTTGTGTATTTTAGCATTAAAAATGCCTTCAGAAACAGAACCTTTCATTTAAGCAGTGTTTCTATGGGAAAACATGTTTCGCTTTACAACGTTTCGCTATCCAACGCCATTTTGAGTAACGCATTGTGTCGGATAACCGAGGACTGTCTGTACTGCCTCTTTTGAAAAGCGCAGAGTACATTGTGGGCACTATATAAAGACATACACATACACATACATGTCTATGCAGGGAGGATGTGTCACTTCTTTTAGGTTGCTACATAAGAGGAAGTTTTCATAAAAAGCAGAAGAGCTCTTACTTTTTTGGGGTCTAAGAAGGAAATAGATGGTTTGGAAAATATCCTGTGTCTGTTCTTTGCACTTCTTGTTCCATGTCTGCCTACAAATAATCTCCAGCTGGGACATGCGGGTCAGGTGACCACCGAGGCATCTTTTTTGGAAAGCTTTGCTCTGCCCGTATCATGATAATAGCACAAAATAGGACAAGAGCTGACATGCGCGTAACAGTCTCAAGCCCAGAGGGTGCACTTTGTGCTGGGAATCTGGCAACGCTGTTACTTCCAGCCCAGGCAAATGTGAGCCACAGACTGGGGTATACATGCCTTCCAAAGTCACACAGTGAGTCAGCCGCTGGGTATTAGGAAACACTGAGCTGAAGGAACACCGACAAGAGAGCAGTGAGGCACGGACAGGTCTGCCTGGGAGAAGTTACAACATTCAGCGGATTTTGATCATTAGCACCCAAAATATCAGCAGGTAGAAGTTCAGCGGGGAGGGGGTTATTCTGTATGGTCTAAAGCGGCTAATCGAGTCGCGATTGGCCGAAAATCTCCAAGGACCTAAATGGGGCACAATCGTCCGCTTCGGGCCTTATAGAATTACCCCATTAAAGCTGCAGACCAAACAATATCCTACATGTGTGTTAAAAAAAACAAAACCTTCTGTACTATGAGAAAATACTTGTAGCATTTAAAAAAATAAATTAAACAACAACTCTGAATGACATTTTTTATGTATTATAATGTAACAAGCATTTTTTGTTTCTATAGCAACCATTTAAAAAGTCCCATCCCCTTCCTCTTCTGAACCAGGCTCTGGGCCACCCATTTTTGAGCCCTGCCCTCTCTCTAGCAGTGCACCAATTGTATCTAGTGACTGCCTAGTCACGTGATCTTCCCCACAGAATTTTGCATTTTTGATACTCTTCTGCTGCACTGGCAGCTATTTATTGAACCCCACGACCCAAATCTTCGTCGATCGATCACAGGAGAAGGATCGATCGGCTACTTAGCTAATTACTTATCAATGTGGGGATTGTATTGATGCAAAATCGGCAGCTTGGACTGCTGCTTTCATTTCTTAAATCTATGAACTGCACAGTATTTTCATCCCAGTTTTGCATCCCAATTGCAAGAATTGACTCTTTGTTCCATCATGTCAAAGCAATTGTCATCTGAAGCATGACTTGACAGGCACAGGGAGTCCCTGTCCTGAAGAGCTCACAGTCTAAGTTTGGCCATAAGAAGAGCTGACTGGGTTTGTAACTGGGCTCTCCTATTCCACAGGCAGTGAAATTACCACTGTGCTACCCCTTAAAGCCATGAGACACGGCTCTGTGTTGTGTCTATTTCCCTCACATGTTAGGAAATGCTCATTTTAACACCAGGAGCCACGATATGTCCTGCGTTACTGTAATGGAACAAATGTGAATAATTAAGTGCGCAACAACAAACAATAAATACGTGAAATAGTGTAGGTGATATAAATGGGGTAAATATTGTGACCTTGTAAACTCGGAAGGAGCGTCTGCAGCTGTGGCACAGGGGATAGCTCAAATAACCCCTAATAGAAACAGGATAAAGAAAAAACACAGCGCACAACGCTCATAGTGTATTAAAAATTATAATGTGATGCAATTAAAGGTGAGTATTAAGCGTACATTTAAACAAGAAAAACAGGCATTGGAGGGTTAATGTTACCCATACACCACTCGGGACGACAGTGAAGAAGTCTTCAGTGTAGAAACACACCGCTCTTGCCGTCACGGTCACTTTCACCCAGGCTGGGTCTTGACTGGTAATCAGCTCCGTTGTAGACAGCAGTTCAGCAGGGCTCACGGTGCACGCAGTGTCCCCAGGTCAGGGAGTCTTGGCAGCAACACGAGTCACGCTGTTCCTCACTCCGATCCGGTACTTCCGTGTTAGTGACGTCACTCGGGAGTGTCAGCGCGTCGTAGCCCTCCCAGACACCGTTATGGCCCGCAATAGGGTGATGTACAGTCCAAAGTTCGCAGAGCAGCTAGAGTATTAATTCCAACGCGTTTCGAGACATCAAAGTCTCTTCATCAGGGAACCTGACCTTTAATTGGATCACATTATACTTTTTAATACACTATGAGCGTTGTGCGCTGTGTTTTTTCTTTATCCTGTTACTGTAATGGACCTAAATAGAAATGTGCAAACATTTTCACTTACATTTGCAAACCACGTGAAATCTGCTGTGTTTTGCTTTGTGAAAAATCCAACTTTAAAAAAAAAAACGTTTGCAAGCAGTCTGACTAGTACAAGTCACTCACAGCCTGAAGTATGGGTTCGTTAGAGAGGAGAAATCCCGTATTTTAGGCTAAATTCTTCTCTGGCAAAATTCAACAATTTTGCTCTAAAATATCGAACTTTGATCGAAATTGGGCTTCAACTTAGTTCATTTTGCCTGAACTTGCCCGATTTTGGGTAAGTACGCACATCTCCAGCCCGAAAATTCAACTTCAGCAGCTAACAAGGAACGCAAACGACACATTCCAGGATGCAGATGTTCCAGACTTTGCTCCCTACAACATCTGCAGACAGCTGGAGGGGGCGAATGTTTGGAGACATCAAAAGTCTCAGAATCATGATAGTTACTTTTAGTTCTTTTGTAGAATTCCTGCAATGTACATAGGTCCAGATGCACTGAACTCTGTTAAATCAGGGCAAATAATGCCTGGCTACCTAAATTAGTACCAGCCGTGATTTTCACTAGGTTTAGTGCATATCCACAAAGGTAATTATATGCAAAAAAACAATGGCTGTTTAACTTATTTGGATTTATTTATTTATTTCTAAAAATATTTTCCCAGGCAGTAATACATTGAGAGTTACCTCTCGTTTTCAAGTATGTCCTGGGCACAGAGTTATGATAATACATGGTTACATTAAATGAACAGGGTTATACATTATATTTAAAGACATTGCATGAACATTTAGAGATAATATGGTATTGGCTTATGTAACAGTTACAGACAAGATTATAATGTGAGACAGTTTAAGGATAGGCTTAGCGTCAGGTTAAATGCACACTAGAGTGAGTGAGTTAAGAGAATAGTGCGCAACTATTGTTAATAGTGATGTAGTGAAAATAAAAATAAATACGTGACCTTAATAATAATTAGCGTCTGCAGCTGCGGTAGAAGGGAGGGCTCAGGAACCCCCTAGAGCTAGCAGAAAAAAACACAAAAAACACAGCGCACGACGCTCATAGTGCATTAAAAATTATATTGACATAAAGAATAAAAAAGGTGAGTATTAAGCGTACATCAAAATAGTAATAATCAGGCAATTTTGGGATAATGTTACCCAACACCACGTGGAAGCCGGATCAGATGTCCTCTCATGCAGATGGAGGCTGGTTCCTCTCACACCGGTTCCTGTGCAGGTAAGTGGGAAGTCTTTGAAAGTCCTTACTCCCAAGAGTAGATAAACACGTTTGCAGCTCTGTCCTCAATTGCTGCTTCAAACCGAGCTCCACACCAGCAGAAAACCTCTCTCTCTCCCCTCCGTTGAAACACTTCCGGATTGGTGACGTCACCGCGGGGGTTTCTCGCCGATGCTGGCGCCGGTTAACACTGGGTATGCTCGTCGTGATATAGCAGTAAAGTTAGTAGTACTACTGCTCTAGGCTCTTCCTGGAAGAGTAAGGACTTTCAAAGACTTCCCACTTACCTGCACAGGAACCGGTGTGAGAGGAACCAGCCTCCATCTGCATGAGAGGACATCTGATCCGGCTTCCACGTGGTGTTGGGTAACATTATCCCAAAATTGCCTGATTATTACTATTTTGATGTACGCTTAATACTCACCTTTTTTATTCTTTATGTCAATATAATTTTTAATGCACTATGAGCGTCGTGCGCTGTGTTTTTTGTGTTTTAAATGCACACTACCATGAGTTAGCTTCAAATAACATGGCTCCCGTAACGCCCGTCCTTCCTAAAGGTGGGTCCCATCCAGACCCTCTGAAATATGGGCTTTAAGAGAAAGAAGAGAGAGAGAAGAGAGGGAGAGAACGAGCAAAGCCCATACGTCAGAATCTGGATGGGGGCACCTCTCCCTTTACGTATGACATAAATAATGTAGCACTGCTCCTCCCCCCCCCCCCCCCCCCCGCCCCGGGAGATTTACTCAGACTACAGGTCTGTATGGTGCTAGATGCATGTTTGATTCAGGAGAGGCTGAGCTTCCGCAATGCTGTGGGGAAACAGGACAGGCTATAGGTAGTTTCAGGCAGTAGTTCTCATGGTGCTGCGCCTCCAGTCACAGTAGGCTCCAGAGTTCTGGAGATAGTCCCTCCTGTGACAGTCCTCTGAACATACCCCTACCCAATAGACTGTAGACTCAGGCAGGGGTATATAAAATGGGATCCTTTATTGGTGCAGCCATTGCAGTTCTTGTTACAGCGGATGCATGATGTTAATAGCAGGATCCAGGTCTTACAATGGCCCTAGACCAGACTGGTAGGCACGAATTCCGGCCAGGTGCCTTAACTCTTCCCAAACCCATAACAGGGCTGGAAGGATAGGTCTCTACCCCCTTAAGGCTGCGGTCCCAGTCACCGCCACAGCGCACGGCTCAGCATGCGCTGTGCTATCAAGCCCCGCCCCCCCAGTCCGGCCGGTCCCAGTACTTACCTTGTCGCGCACCTCTCCCCAGCGGTGCGCGACAGGTTTTCAGGGAGGCAGGAGAATTTGACCTCGACATCTGCGACGGGGGCGTGGCCACGCCCCCGCCGGCGGTTCAGCCAATAAGGGCGAACCAGCCGCGGGACGTCATGGCCACGCTCCTGCAAACCCACAGCCACGCCCCCTCCCGTCGCAAACCTTCCCTCTCCCCCCAGACCGCAGATCGCTGTGCACGCGCCCCCCCCACCCCCACCAGGCGCACGTGCCACAGTGAAGACTGGGGACTCAGCCTAAGGGTGAACCTGGACTGACTAACTTTACATGCTTCCTCCCTAAGGCACAGGAGGGGGAGGGCACTAGGTCTGCACCATTATTGGCTGTACACAGACCCAGTTCCACCTCCAAACCCTGTCACTCAGAAAGTTCTGTAGTAGGGGAAATCCCAAGATGACAGTCTGTTATAGCCTGCATCTATCAGGGCTTACATAAGGCTGCGTGTATAGTGCCTGCGACGGGCGACGCGACTGGTGACGTCACCCGTTGCCGTCGCCACTAGAAAAAGTTATATTTCGCTTTGCGGCGGCGCGGGCGTACTGGCATTTGATTGGTTCAGGGGCTGTCACATGATGCGACAGCCCTTGAAAAATCAAATATTACCAGCTACCAAAATTCGCGACGCGACATCGCTCCATCGCATTGTCGCCGTCGCGCTTACTATAAGCGCACGCGGCGATAATGCATTTGTTTTTGGGCGATGTCGCCGGCACTATACGTGCGGCCATACAGGGGGTCAGTAGAATAGCCAAACTTACCATAGCTACATAACGTTAGGTTAATTGCGCTAACCTGAATGGCCTTTAGTGGATATGCGTTGTTAGGGGAAACACCTCTCTTGCATATCATTAGCATTAATGACCAGAAAGATTTAACTGTACGTTATTTTGATATATCCATTCTACATTTTTAAATTAGTTGTTTTTCTTAACATCTTTAGTTCTTCTCTGCACTCTTACTTTTCCCTCTTTCTCCCATTCCCTTGATCCTGCGTTCACCCGGTCCTTACTGCACACTTTATCTACTTATTAAGAATATCAACATAAAAGAGAATAAGTACAGAAATAGTTTAACCCCCTCACCCCCCAATATTTTGCATGAATAAAATGGACCACTGTTTCCATCCCCATATTCTCTTTCATTTTGTTACTTCAAACACCCTTGTGCTGTGGCGTGTTCTACATAGGCATAGTTCTATATTAGGGGCGGCCAAATCCAGTCCTCAAGGGCTACCAACAGGTCAGGGTTTCAGGGTATCCCTGCTTCAGCACAGGTGGCTCAATCAGTCCCAGCTTCAGCACAGGTGGCTTAATCAGTGGCTCAGTCTTAGACTGAGCCACTGATTAAGCCACCTGGGCTAAAGCAAGGATATCCTGAAAACCTGACCTGTTGGTGACCCAGGAAACTTGAGGACTGGAGTTGGCCACCCTTGTTTTAGAGCCTCATAACGTGGCACGTAGAAAGTCAGGTGTCGATGGTGTCGAACTCACAAGCTTGTGTAAGACTGACACGTTAAACCCCATGCCACCACACCTCTCACATCTGCACTGCTCTGTCACTTTGACAGCTGTGTCCCATTCTCCTTTAACAGAGATACACACCAATGATGGGAGTGCGAGTTTCCAGGAGCAGAACGGAACCTGCAGATGGGCCACATCCCTGGAGAGCCTGCTGGAAGATCCGCAGGGAGTAGCCGAGTTCACGGTGGGTTTTTATCTGATTTGGAGTCAATATCCCTGACTTTTAGCACCAGTTGTCTCACAGATCCCAGACATTCTTGGGTGCAGAACCCCTTAAATCTCAGTACACTGGCGACACACTTTATTCGAGCTCGGCTAGTCCCACGAATTCGGGTATACCCGGGTGTATTGAGGTTTGTGACTGTTTTCTGCCCGAGTGCATTGAGGTATTTTCCAGGCAGGGATTGAAGCATTTTATTCCCGCTGGCTGCAATACTGCACAGTATATATATATATACTGCATTATAATTCATGAATTAATGCCATCTGGTAGACACGCGAAGCATTGCAGCCTATTAAATCCTAATCATTATCATTTAACAGATCAGCCGCCCGTCAGCCAGGCATGAACCCAGGCTGGGAAGGCAAACGCAACGGGGCTTGTCAGAGGTGAGGAGCGGCGCATTCCAGGTATCTGCCAGGTACATACTGGGTATTTGCTCGAATAAAGTGTGTCGGTGCAGTACATCCAGTCCTAGGAAGCCAACTTCGATGCTATGGCCGGTAATGCTCTCTTCCATGGGCACATTACTGCATTTCTTGTAGCTGAAGTTGGTCTGCTTTATTTTCTAATGGCATAAGGGACATTTTCTGATTCAGATATAAAAAGAGTGGATTATACTATGCTGATCAATAGATAAAGGAGGGAAGAAGGTTAGGACAAGATCTGCCCCTTCAATGGCAAATGTCCATGGCCACAAAGGGGCTATTGCAGCTATCAGCTGACCCAGACCCAATGGAAGGACTGGTCTTCCTCTTGTGTTCTGATCCGATCAATCAGCCCAAGACAGGAGGGAACACCTGATAAAGGTCATGGAATGTCAGGAGCGCTACGCTGCCATCTCTGGGGACATTCCCTGCACCCCGGAACGGATTTCTAAAGGTTAAATCAAGGAGGCCCCGGTTCTCCAAAACATAACCCAGAATGCAGACTTGGCAAACCTGCTGAACACTTACAATATTCTTCCGAGTTTAGTACTCCTGTAAATATTATAATGTTTAGACATGTTAGATGTGTTGGGTGAATTTGCCAAAAACAGTTCAAGAAATGATTTCCCTCTTTGAATTAATGTACTTTCAATTTGACCTTAGAAATCATTTCAAACTCATTTAACCCCTTCTATGCAAAACCATTCATTCCTATTGGGAGAAATGGAAGCCATCCTTAGACACTCCCAAAATAAAATAACGTTCTCTTTAATTAGCAGATGGAGATGTAAAGGCATTTCCAGTTATTACAGTATATAAATTAATCTTGTCTGCCATCTAATTAACCTTAAATGTCTACAGAGAAACTGATATAGCAGTTGTTACTGTAGGGTACTGTGTAGCAGGTACAGACACTGCACAAATTGAAATGGCAGACCAGGCAAAGATTTCTCTGTTGTAGCTCGGACTATATAAATGTACTCCGTATCACTGTGCAGTGCAGCATGCCTATTGTCAAAACCGATATCTTTAAAAATACATTTCCCCGGATACACAGTTACCGGGCCACAGCAGAGGATCTGAGGACATGTTTACACGTATGTGCCAGAGACACATCACTCTATTAATTTACTCGGAAATGAAAGAAACAGAGCTTTTCCCAGTGTAAATACTTCCATCCCGTTCCCCTTGCAGGTCCCTTTTCTATATTTGAAGCCCTGTCTTTCTCACCTGGAAGCTGTTTCTATACACAAAGCCTGAAACAGACGCCCATACCTCCTTGCTCCATCCTGTGTTACATATACACAGTCAGGGACCTCTAGGCCAACTCCTCCTATTCATCAGCGAATACTCCGCTGAAAACCATTTATCAACGTTCTACTTTCCCCTCCGGTCAGTTCCCTTATTCCAATGCAAGTCCGTGACCAATGAAGAGTGTCCCCCATCCTCTCTCCGTGACGGGAACTTGTCCAGCTGGGACAGAGCTGTGATACTGAAACATCGTGCAGAGAAACAGTTCACTTATTGCGCCAGCTCTGATTTTAACGTTTGATAACGCGCCATTGTTAGATCAGCGCGCCAGGACAGCTAGTCTGAGTCTATCTATGTTTTCTTGTCTTTGAGATGGAATAACGTTTTTTTTAAAGTTGTGAGCAGTCCCTGCTATTTCTCTTCTCGTATGAATGAGAGTAAAGATATGCCAACGTGGAGCACCATTTAGTGTTTTACTAAATTAGATCTGATTGTTTGAGCAGTTATTGGCAACTACATAGTTACATAGTTACACAGTTACATAGTTACATAGTAGATGAGGATGAAAAAAGACGTACGTCCATCAAGTTCAACCTATGCTAAATTTAGACAACAGATACTTTATCCTATATCTATACTTACATATTGATCCAGAGTTAGGCAAACAAAAAACCCCAGTGTCATATCATCCAATGATATCTCATAACGGGAAAAATAAATTCCTTCCTGACTCCAAGAATTGGCAATCAGATTACTCCCTAGATTTACATCCTTCCCATGTTTACTTAATTGGTTTATCCCTGTGTACCTTTCCTTTCTAAAAAGATGTCCAACCTTTTTTGGAACAAATCTATTGTATCTGCCATCACAGTCTCCATGGGTAATGAATTCCACATTGTAACTGCCCTTACTGTAAAGAACCCTTTCCTTTGTTGCTTGTGAAATCGCCTTTCCTCCAAACTTAAGGGATGACCCTGAGTCCTTTGTACTGCCCGTGGGATGAATAGTTCTTTTGAAATCTCCTTGTATTGTCCCCGAATATATTTGTATATATTTATCATATCCCCTCTTAGATGCCTCTTTTCTAATATAAATAAATCTAATTTAGCTAGCCTCTCCTCATAAGGTAGATTGTCCATCCCCTTTATTAATTTGGTGGCTCTTCTCTGCACTCTCTCTAGTTCCATAATGTCTTTTCTAAGGAGTGGTGGCCAAAATTGTGCTCCATATTCAAGGAGTGATCTTACTAATGCTTTATAAAGGGGCTTAATTATGTTTACTTCCCTTCCATCCATTGCCCGTTTAATGCAAGATAAGATCTTGTTTGCCTTTGCAGCTACTGCATGATTTTGGGCACTATTGCTAAGCCTGCTGTCCACAAGAACTCCTAAATCCTTCTCCATCAAGGAGAATTTATCCCCATTTAATTTGTAAGTCGCCTTTTTATTCTTGCATCCCAAATGCATAACCTTACATTTATCTGTATTAAACCTCATCTGCCATTTACCTGCCCAAGTTTCCAGTCTCTCCAAGTCCTTCTGAAGATAAATTACATCCTGCTCTGATTCTACTACCTTAAACAATTTAGTATCATCAGCAAAGATAGAGACTTTGCTCTAGATGCCAACCTCAAGGTCATTAATAAACAAGTTAAAAAGCAGGGGTCCCAGTACCGATCCCTGAGGTACTCCAGTCACGACCTTAGCCCAACCTGAAAAAGTTCCATTTATGACAGCTCTGTTGTCTGTCCTTTAACCAGTTTTCAATCCAGGTGCATATATTATTACTAAGTCCAATTTTCTTTACTTTTTACACCAACCTCTTGTGTGAAACCGTATCAAATGCCTTTGCAAAATCTAAGTAGACCACATCAACTGCATTACCCTGGTCTAAATTCCTACTTACCTCCTCAAAGAAACAAATAAGGTTAGTTTGGCATGATCTATCCTTCATAAATCCATGCTGACTATTACTAATAATTTTGTTTTCCATTAGGTATTCCTGAATATTATCCCGTATTACCATTCAGTCATTGCTGTTAGTACTAAATAGTATTGAGTTACCTCTTCTTAGCATGTTTTTATTTAGTTTTATATTCTGATATCATGCAACATAGTTGTAAAAATGTGTCTAGAGACCCTTCTGCATTGATGTGCAGTAACCTATGTATAACCCCTCTACAGCCGGAACCTCTTCCATGTTGTCCAACCTGTGGAACTGGACTTAGTGGGGATCCCAGAAGGCTTTAAGGGATGCTCAGAGCAATATAATCCCCCCCTGGGAGATAACGTGGGAGGGTATAAAGTGACAGAGATAAAGTGGCAAGGAGAAAGAAGGCAGTTTCCTTATATTAATAACACAATTCATATATTCCACTTGGTGAAATCCTTATTGTTTTCAATTGGATTTTTGCTGGCCAGTACCCAAATGTTGGTCATCTGGCTTTGCCCACAGAATTAAAAGGGTGTTCCAATGGTGAAACAAATGGTTTGGGGTGCGGGGTGGGGCGGTTCAGTTTAATTTCACATATAATTTTGGTGAGAGGGGTACATAAAGAAAAAACAGGGGGCTATAGGGCTTACTAACAAACAAAAGGTCATTTCAGTACATCCGTTGGCAAATTGAGATATTGCATGAGCTAATATAGCATACATTAGTGCAAGGGGGAGGGGCAACTCCAGTCCTCAAGGGCCACAACCAGGCCAGGTATTATGGATCGTCCTGCTTCAGCACAGGTGGCTCAATCAGTGGCTCAGTCAGAATGATTAACCAGAATGTTGGAACAATTTGGGGAGGGCCAGGCAACACACTGACTCAGGTGGAAGGTGAGCTAATATTTTTTGAAGTTGGATAATCCCAGTCCTCCCACCCGAATTGATGCATAAAGGGCGGATGAATGTAATCCTCTGCCTTTTCCCATCCAATCTGGATGATGTGCATTGGAGAGCTTTTAGAGCCAACTTTGGGACTTTAGCGGTAGGGTTTGGAACAAGTATAAAATGCGGGGGAGGCTATCCTTCCGAGCCATGAAACTGGAAAGTTATGCCAGTCCTCCATATCTTTCTATAACGTTGCCAGAAAAGCCCTGGCACAGTTGGTCAAATGTTTTACTGATGTTAAAGGAACCATTAATGCGTTTTTTTTTTAAATTATTATTGTTTAACACAGGATTGAAGCAGGGAGTCTCCGGCGCGGAACCCCTTTTTTTATTTCAGCTCCGGGGACCCCCTGCTTCCGGATATATAGATCTCCAAAGGGGGTGCTGGTATCTCGGCAAAGTTTAAAGCTCCCGCATCACATGGGCCAATAGGAAGCCGAACCTCATGACATCACAGCTTCCTATTGGCCCACAGGGCAAGGGAGCTTTGAAACTCCGCCATTACATGAGCCCAGCTAGCTGAACGGAACTGTTACCGGCACCCACTACGGAGGTAAGTATCTCAGGAAGCAGGAGGTCCCCAGTGTTGGAATTAATGGGGTTCAGCAAAAAAAATTGCCCATTTGGATTGCCTCTTTAATGCCTAGATTGGGGAGCCTAGTTTAAAAAGATTGAGGACCATGATTTTACATGTTAACTCTAGGATACTAGAATGCACACACAAGAAAAAGCCATTTCTGACAATAATCCTGGAAAGAAAGTGACCGTTAACTCAATGAACCTATTTTAAAGTGAGGCCTAGAACACAACAGCAAATAAAAAACCAGAGTTCTGTCTTTGTGGCAGGATTTCTTGAAAAAGGAATTCAGTGAAGAGAACGTTCTGTTCTGGTTATCCTGTGAGGACTTCAAGAGGACGCAGGACAAAGAACAGGTACGTGAATCTCCGGTTCTCCTGTAATCCAGAGCAAAGGCTTCTGAGGACAGGAGGCCCAGAACAGCAAGGAAAACAGAACAAGAAATGGGTGAAACATTTGCGAAACTGATGAATTTTGGACATCCCCAACTTTTGCAAAAAGACATGGAAATGGCAAACATTGTCCATAATCTCCAAATCTGGTGGGTTTTCAGCGTGTGCTGAAGCAACAAACATTTTATTTATGTTGAAAAGGTAAAGAATGTGAAATTGGCTGTAACGACTTAACAATAAAATAAAAAATATATGCGCAAACTTTTCATTGGGACACAGAATTGCACATAAATCCGTGAAATGAACTGGGGCACATCTTCCCAAAGCTATTAAAGTATGTGGGGCAATGAACCATTCTCATAATATATCTTTAAAAAACCAGACACCTAACTGGATGTTTTGTGTTATATAGTGACATAGTAGATTGTGTTAAAAAAAACATATAATGTCCATCAAATTCAACCTTTGTTGTAGATGTTACTTGGGTGGCTTTTGGATGGTCTTGCTCTGTATTAAAAAGGTAGTCTCAGCCCGATCAGTTACTGAAGTGTCCCATCCCGGTGTGAAACACGGCACTGGCTCGTGCTAATTCGTTAATCTGTGATTAGGTGGGAACTCGACGTAAGATGCAGCCCTCAATGTCTGGTTCTGTCTCTCTCCCAGATGCAGAAGAAGGCACAGGACATCTACACAACCTTTCTGTCCAGCAAAGCTTCATCTCAGGTCAATGTGGATGGCCAGTCCCGGATCAATGAGAAGTTGCTGGAAGAGCCACATCCTCTGATGTTCCAGAAACTGCAGGAACAGGTAACATTCCCACATCCAAATATATATATACAGACACATACACATACATACATTAATATCGGAATCTGTACAGTATGTTTCAAAACTTATATCTATGTGTATGTGTGTATATGTATATATATATATATATATATAAATGTAAATACAACTGTATGCTCATCTGCATGTCTTAGGCAGGTCTGCAACCCCGCCTTTCCCCATCATCACCCAGCACACAGCACTTCCACTGCAGCAAGGGATTCTGGGAAATGACATGCAATATATATATATATATATATATATATATATATATATATATAGCAAATGGAAATATAACTGTATGATCATTTGCATGTCTTAGGCAGGTCTGCAACCCCGCCTTTCACCATTAGCACACAGCACTTCCACTGCAGCAAGGGATTCTGGGGAATGACATGCAAATGAGCACAAAGTGCCACTTTTTGCTTCAAAAACCATTTTTAACATGGTTCCCTATAGGCTTAAGCTTGCTGCATGGTCAGTATATATATATATATATATATATATATATATATATATATATATATATATATATATATATATATATGCAAATATAACTGTATGCTCATCTGCATGTCTTAGGCAGGTCTGCAACCCCGCCTTTCCCCATCATCACCCAGCATACAGCACTTCCACTGCAGCAAGGGATTCTGGGAAATGACATGCAAATGAGCACACAGTGTCACTTTTTGCCTCAATAACCATTTTTAACATGGTTCCCTATAGGCTTAAGCTTGCTGCATGGTCACAGCCTTGAGCACAGCCAGGGTTAAGGTGCATACCCAGAAAACCACCCACAGACAGCTGTTTCGACCTTGATGGGTCTCATCAGTGTGGGGTTGATTTTACTGGGAATGCAAGAGAGGCTATGGGACTATAGGGAACTATGTTAAAAATGGTTATTGAGGCAAAAAGTGACACTGTGTGCTCATTTGCATGTCATTTCCCAGAATCCCTTGCTGCAGTGGAAGTGCTGTATGCTGGGTGATGATGGGGAAAGGCGGGGTTGCAGACCTGCCTAAGACATGCAGATGAGCATACAGTTATATTTGCATATTTGCTTTCCTGTGGAGGGTTTTTGTCACTTTTTTTACTCACCATAACTTAACTCAGTATATATATATACTGTATATATTAGTAATAAACTCGTAAACTGCTATTACTTTCTAAGGTCAACGTTTCAGCTCTCCAAGGAGCCTTTTTCAAGCCCTTGTATAGCAGGAGAAATTATGAAGTATTTATCAGGCAAATGTTAATAAATTATGTTACTGAGACAAAAATGCGTCCCACTATGCAAAAAGTCACATAAATCTGGTAGGTGTATACTATATAAATTGGTACAGAGCACATCTGAAGCCAGCTGGGACCCTCCAGAAACCTTTATACTTTCCTCACTGTTTATTCTCATGTTCGTTCTGCACTCCTGGCTTATCTTATTCTGCTCCCATTCTCCACCCTCTCTCCCACGTACCCGCGACATGCTTAGCACCTCAATAATACCTTTATGACCTTAGTGTAATTTGTGTCATCTCTCCATTCTGTGCTGTAGCAAATATTTCCCACTGCTAATACAGATCTGAGCGGGAGAATAATCAGTTGTTGTCCTGTTTTTATCCTAAGGAAGCGTTTCCTCTCAAAGGTTTATGGTAGGGGTAACCAACTCCTGTCTTCTAGGGCTACCAACAGGACAGGTGTAAAGGATATCCCTGCTTCAGCAGAGGTGGCTCAATCAGTGGCTCAGCAAAGACTGAGCCACTGATTGAGCCACCTGTGCTGAAGCAGGGATATCCTGAAAACCTGACCTGTTGGTAGTTCTGGAGTTAGCTACCAGATACCTTTCTTGCTGTATCCCCCCCCCCCTTTTTTTTTACAGCATAGGAACCTGGGGGTCCTTGGGAGCGTAACCACATTATTTTCAGCACTGGGTATCCAATTATTTCAGAGATACTTTCTTGTGAAATGTCTGGGGTGTTACCTCCTGGTTTATTACAGGGATTTAAATGGCCGCCCCAACAGGAAGTCGCAACCACTGACATTACAACTTCCTGTTAGCCCACGAGACTGGAGAGATGTGGTTGCCATTTTATTTCCCTGGGAGGAAGTTTTAAAACCAGTATCTTTACCAGAACGTATCTCAAGAACCAAGGGGTCCACAGAGCGGAAAAAAAGTGGGAGGTTATCTTAGATTTATACAATTGGATTAGGGACAAGGACTATGGGAAGGATCTAAAAAAAAAATGTTCACCACGTAGGTGGGAAAAAGATTTCCCAGGAATTGAAGGAGTTGATCTGTTACTTGAAGGGTTAACTCGGGTTAGGAAAATTATAATTTCCGAGGAGTGGAGAGAGATGCAATATAAGATAAGGGTTTATTATGCTTTCAAAGTCAATTATAAGGGGATAGAGAAATCTAAAAATAAGTGCCCGAAGTGCTCCCAGGAAAGAGCAGGTTTAAAACACTGTTTGTGGGATTATCTGGTTATTTCTGATGTTTGGGATAATGTTCTGCAGTATATACAATAAGTTATTGGGGTAACTACAATAAAAGAGCCCTTAGCCTTTCAGTTTGGAAATATGGAAAGTTGGATAGAGGTCAATGTAAGGAACAATGTCCCAAGGCTAGTAAAGATTGTTTTGCTTGCAGCAAGGAAAACAGTGATGGTGAAATGGATAAACCCTGAACTCCCCACTTTAGATATTAAACGGTTATCGGAATAAATTGATGATGGACGAATTAGAAGCTGAGAGGAATAAGGAATTAAGAACCGAGAAAATGTTTACAAAATGGGAAAAGTTTATTGATACTATGTCATAACAAGATAGGGATTCAATCATACAGACATGAGCGCACACCTCCTGGGGTCCCCTCAGGCTGATTGCGATGGGTCACAGATAATTTCGCCCTTGAGGAAATATGATAGTATATTGTTGATGGGGGAGATAGTAAATGGGGAATCTTATGCCAGATTCTGTTAGTGTGGTGAGAGCTTTCATGTTAATCTTTGAAAATGCTATTGTCCGTTTTTTCTTTTCATTGTTATTATTATGTGTTAATGTGTTGCATTTTGAAATCATAAGTATGATGAGCAATACTAAAAACAAATTTGTGTAAAAGTATGTGTTTCTGTGTATCTTATTGTTTTTTTCTCTATATTGTATTGTTGTAATGTTGTTGTTTAATGTTTATGAACCTAATAAAAAAACTATATATATATAAATATATATATATATATATAAAGGGAGCAATAACTAGCCCAGGGGTGGGCAACTCCAGTTGTCAAGGGCCACTGATTGAGCCACCTGTGCTGAAGCAGGGATATCCTGAAAACCTGACCTGTTGGTGGCCCTTGAGGACTGGAGTTGCCCACCCCTGAACTAGCCACATACACTGGTGTTCCAATACAGTGAGCGCACTTGCTTGCGGGGTTGCTGGAATTATATTGCGCTCCGGGGAGCTGTATTCTTCTCTTGGGCTGTCACGGAAAGCGAGTACAAATCCCACTTGTGAGCACATTCCCACGTCTCAGACACATCTGCAACCCTGCCCTTCCCCATTATCTCTTAGCATTCAGTGCTTCCACTGCAGCAACAGATTCTGGGTAACAACATGCAATTGAGCACACAGTGTCACCTTTTGCTTCTTGTCCATTTTAACAGGTACCCCTTTTTTGTGACTTGTTACCCACCATAACTTTTTGAATGTATGGACAGTGAGGGATGTCTTAGTAGATTAGTTAACCGGAAACCTGTGTTGTGTAGCTCTTTTTAAAAGAGCAATTTATGTCTTTTTTTATTACTGATTTTTAACACAGGATTGAAGCAGGGGGGTCTCCGGGGCTGAACCCCAGTAATTTCAGCTCCGGGGACCCCCTGCTTCCCGAGATACTGACCTCTAAAGGGGGTGCCGGTATCTCGGCAAAGTTTAAATCTCCCGCATCATGCGGGCCAATAGGAAGCCGCGACTGATGATGTCATTACATGAACGCGCTACCAGCACGCCCTACGGAGGCCTGTATCTCCAGAAGCAGGGGGCCCCCGCAGCTGAAATTAATACGGTTCTGCTCTGGAGACCCCCTGCTTCAATCCCATGTAAAAAAAATGTGTTATCTTAGATTGCCTCTTTAAAACAGCAATCCCCCCCCCAGAAGCCTATAACAGGGGTAGGGGAGGATCATATAATGTTACTATATTGCCTCCTTAGCATGTCCTGCTCTTTAATAAAATGTTTTTTCTAGTGTTAAGAAAAATCATGATTTTCTTCATGCCGAGCTTCTGAGGTTACCATGGCAACCTGTAGCCAACGCCGGGCTCCGGGGAGAGCGTTATTTTAACTTTCCGGGAAAAGACACCTATATCTCCTGAACAAAGCATCAGATTTTAAAAATGAAAACCGTGTTGGAAAGGGCAAGAAGAGAATAAAATGGGAATTCAATGTCGATCCGCGCGGGCTACGACTTTCATGGCCTTCACGTCTGGTGGAAAGTAGCCGCTTTGGAAATCAAATTGCTAGCCAATGAGCTAGCCCAGGAGGAAAAGCAGTGAGGCTGGAGACGTGTTCTTATCCAGGGAGGGCACAGCACCCCTCTCGCCCTGATTTTCAGGCTCCGTGTAACCCCCGACCCGGCTGCTTCTGTCGCCCATGGCCGAATAATCCGCTCCTGTTTTTCTTCCGCAGATTTTCAACCTCATGAAATACGACAGCTACAGCCGCTTTCTGAGGTCGGAGGCTTTTCTGAAGCTCAAAGTCTCCGAAGAAAACGATTGCCCTGCGCCCGGGGCAGGCGAATCCGCAGCGAAACGCGCCTCTAGGATTTATAATACGTGACACCTCCCCCGCTCATTCAGCACATCACGTTGTGTGAAATGCAAAGGATAAGACTCTCTGACTGCAAAGGAGACATGTACCGCGCGCCACAGTTCTGCCGAGTCTCTCACTCCCTGCGGGTTCTAAGCAAACTAATATAAGGCCGTAATTAGGATAATGAGCCAGCGCACAGGGATTAGTCTAGAGCAAGGGTGCGCAATCTTTCCCGGCTGTGCCCCCCCCCTCTCTTACCTTCTCTCCGGCATCAAATGACACCGCGGGGTCACTTTGCCATGCCAACGTGACGTCACATGACGATGCTGCGCTGCCATGGCGTCGCCGAAGACAAGGTAAGTGAAGTCGCAGAGGCTTCACGTGATCCCCCGGCATTAATTTAAATGCCTTGGAGGAAGAGGGCGGGGTCTCTGCAACCGCCGCAGCCCCCCTGAACAATCTTGCACCCCCCCCAGTTTGCGCACCCCTGGTCTAGAGCAGGGCTGGCCCACTCCAGTCCTCAAGGGCTACCAACAGGTCAGGTTTTCAGGATATCCCTGCTTCAGCACAGGGGATTGATTGAGCCGCGGTGCTGAAGAGCCACCTGTACTGTCATTGACTGAGCCACCTCTGCTGAAGCAGGGATATCCTTAACCTGTTGGTGGCCTTTGAGGACTGGAGTTGGCCACCCCTGGTCTAGATACTTTTTTATATACTGGTCTTATATTTCTATATCTGCCTAAGTAGAATATTAATGAGAAAAAAACACATTGCTTTAATTCAAGTCAATGAGACATGTAAAATCCTCTACTCTCCCAGAGGCTCCTGGGTGGGTGTTAGCTTTTAACCCCTAAGCTGCTTTGGGTAAGAATGGCTTGCAGCACCTCTGCTGAGATCTCTGACTTGTGTGTGTTGGTACTATAAGAAGGACACTGTACCATCTTTTTGTGTTTAACGGCCTCCTTTGGATAAAAGTGTATCCCACACCTGGTTTCCTTGTGTAAGACCCAGTCCCTTTCCTATCACAGCTGCATGCCGTGCATTGTATCAGTGTGCCCCACAACCCGCCAACAGAAAGGTTGTTGGCTGCAAAACTCCCGAATTGTCCGTCCAGGTCTGCACAGATAATCAGACTCCATCCCATCGCATGCAGCAAACTACAAATGCTTCTATCCCAAAGCAGATATCTAACGTCCCGCAGCTGCAAAATGGGGCCAAAAACATCTCCATATTTATCCAAGAAAATGAATCCCCCCTGAAAACAACGGGAGTTTTTCCTTTGATAAATCGGGTGTAATTATTTTGCTCAGACTGTGCCCCAGTTTTGCAGCCGGGTAAATAACCCTCCCCGGTCTCTGCTGCTGAACACATTCCTTCCAGGCGTGGTTGGAGTAGTCCGGGACTGCACTGCCTCCCTGGAGCTTTCCTCGCCGTCCGTGTGGAGACATCACTTCATGTTCAGCTGACTGAAGCCCGTGCGCATGTTGGGCGCGGGAAAGCCTCGTTCAGGGTGCCAGCTGCAGGAGTTGGAGGGAGGGCGGGAGGCCGGCAGTGAGGCAGTTTGCTGGGCGATCCGTGTTTATCCCCCAGCAGACTTTTCAGCGTTGAGGAGGGGGCGGGGAGGGGGCGGGGTTACACACGGCAGGTTAAGTATCGAGGCTGCAGTCATGAAATCATTCTCAAGAATGATTTCATTGGCTGCCTTGGTCCCTGTGACGCTGCTGCAGCTCCAAAAAACGAAATTTTCGTTTATTGAAACTGTAGCCAGCTTCAACTCCTGGCCTCGGAGACAGGGCGGTTGCTACCCTGACAACCAGTATTCAATTGAATACTTTGTTTCTCACGGCAGCACGCACGGCAGCACGCACGGCAGCACGCCCTCCCTCCGAAGCCAGCACCCTGAACGAGGCCTAAAGGTGCGCGTTCTGTCAGCACACGGCACGCGGTGTTATTCCCCAGCAAGCACAGAGATGGGCGCGGGCTGTGTGAGTGCGTGGGGGAGCAGCACACAGCATTGTCACTGTGTCTGCATGTGAGGTTACCGTGACAGCCTGAGGATGAGGTGAAACTTCCCCCTAGAGATCCTCAGACAGAGGAAGCGGTGGCAGTTTGTGCAGGAACAAAAGGACGCAGATTATTTTCACTGTACATCGCTCTCACACTTTGGTGAAGATGCGGCAGGCAGACAGGAAGGGACCTCAGCTTACTGCACGCACAAAACACACACTACTAACACACACGCACAAAACCCGCACTACTCACACACGCACAAACCCCGCACTACTAACACACACGCACAAACCCGCACTACTCACACACACGCACAAAACACACTACTAACACACACGCACAAACCCCGCACTACTCATACACACGCACAAAACACACACTACTAACACACACGCACAAAACTCGCACTACTCACACACACGCACAAAACCCGCACTACTCACACACGCACAAACCCCGCACTACTCACACACACGCACAAACCCCGCAATAATCACACACGCACAAACCCCGCACTACTCACACACACGCACAAAACACACACTACTAACACACACGCACAAACCCCGCACTACTCACAGACACGCACAAACCCCGCACTACTCACACACACGCACAAACCCCGCACTACTCACACACACGCACAAAACACACACTACTAACACACACGCACAAAACTCGCACTACTCACACACACGCACAAAACACACACTACTAACACACACGCACAAAACTCGCACTACTCACACACACGCACAAAACACACACTACTAACACACACGCACAAACCCCGCACTACTCACACACACGCACAAAACACACACTACTAACACACACGCACAAACCCCGCACTACTCATACACACGCACAAAACACACACTACTAACACACACGCACAAAACTCGCACTACTCACACACACGCACAAAACCCGCACTACTCACACACGCACAAACCCCGCACTACTCACACACACGCACAAACCCCGCACTACTCACACACACGCACAAACCCCGCCCTACTCACACACACGCACAAAACACACACTACTAACACACACGCACAAACCCCGCACTACTCACACACACGCACAAACCCCGCACTACTCACACACATGCACAAACCCCGCACTACTCACACACACGCACAAACCCCGCACTACTCACACACACGCACAAACCCCGCACTACTCACACACACGCACAAACCCCGGACTACTCACACACACGCACAAACCCCGCACTACTCACACACACGCACAAACACACACTACTAACACACGCACAAACCTCGCACTACTAACACACACGCACAAACCCCGCACTACTCACACACACGCACAAAAACCCCGCACTACTCACACACACGCACAAACCCCGCACTACTCACACACACGCACAAAACACACACTACTAACACACACGCACAAACCCCGCACTACTCACACACACGCACAAACCCCGCACTACTCACACACACGCACAAAACACACACTACTAACACACACGCACAAACCCCGCACTACTCACACACACGCACAAACACACACTACTAACACACACGCACAAACCCCGCACTACTAACACACACGCACAAACCCCGCACTACTCACACACACGCACAAACCCCACACTACTCACACACATGCACAAACCCCGCACTACTCACACACATGCACAAAACACACACTACTAACACACACGCACAAACCCCGCACTACTCACACACACGCACAAAACACACACTACTAACACACACGCACAAACCCCGCACTACTCACACACACGCACAAACCCCGCACTACTCACACACACGCACAAAACACACACTACTAACACACACGCACAAAACCCGCACTACTCACACACACGCACAAAACCCGCACTACTCACACGCACAAACCCCGCACTACTCACACACACGCACAAAACACACACTACTAACACACACGCACAAAACCCGCACTACTCACACACACGCACAAACCCCGCACTACTCACACACACGCACAAACCCCGCACTACTCACACACACGCACAAACCCCGCCCTACTCACACACACGCACAAAACACACACTACTAACACACACGCACAAAACCCGCACTACTCACACACACGCACAAACCCCGCACTACTCACACACACGCACAAACCCCGCACTACTCACACACACGCACAAACCCCGCACTACTCACACACACGCACAAACCCCGCACTACTCACACACACGCACAAACACACACTACTAACACACACGCACAAACCTCGCACTACTCACACACACGCACAAAACACACACTACTAACACACACGCACAAACCCCGCACTACTCACACACACGCAAACCCCGCACTACTCACACACACGCACAAACACACACTACTAACACACACGCACAAACCCCGCACTACTAACACACACGCACAAACCCCGCACTACTCACACACGCACAAAACACACACTACTAACACACACGCACAAACCCTGCACTACTCACACACACGCACAAACCCCGCACTACCCACACACGCACAAACCCAGCACTACTCACACACTCACACACACGCACAAAACACACACTACTAACACACATGCACAAACCCCGCACTACTCACACACACGCACAAACCCCGCACTACTCACACACACGCACAAAACACACACTACTAACACACACGCACAAAACCCGCACTACTCACACACACGCACAAAACCCGCACTACTCACACACACGCACAAACCCCGCACTACTCACACACACGCACAAAACACACACTACTAACACACACGCACAAAACCCGCACTACTCACACACACGCACAAAACCCGCACTACTAACACACACGCACAAACCCCGCACTACTCACACACACGCACAAAACACACACTACTAACACACACGCACAAAACCCGCACTACTCACACACGCACAAACACACACTACTAACACACACGCACAAAACCCGCACTACTAACACACACGCACAAACCCCGCACTACTCACACACACGCACAAAACACACACTACTAACACACACGCACAAAACCCGCACTACTCACACAACGCACAAAACACACACTACTAACACACACACAAAACCCGCACATCTCACACACGCACAAACCCCGCACTACTCACACACACGCACAAAACACACACTACTAACACACACGCACAAAACCCGCACTACTCACACACACGCACGCACAAAACACACACTACTAACACACATGCACAAAACCGTCACTACTCACACACACGCACAAAACGCACACTACTAACACACGCACAAAACCCGCACTACTCACACACACGCACAAACCCCGCACTACTCACACACGCACAAACCCCGCACTACTCACACACACGCACAAAACACACACGCACAAACCCCGCACTACTCACACACACACACACAAACCCCGCACTACTCACACACTCACACACACGCACAAACCCCGCACTACTCACACATGCACAAACCCCGCACTACTAACACACACGCTCAAAACCCCGCACTACTCACACACACACACAAAACACACACGCACAAAACCCTGCACTACTCACACACACACGCACAAACCCTGCACTACTAACACACACGCCCCAAACCCTGCACTACTCACACACACACACAAACCCCGCACTACTCACACATGCACAAACCCCGCACTACTAACACACACGCACAAAACCCCGCACTACTCACACACACACACACAAAACACAAACTACTAACACACACGCCCAAAACCCTGCACTACTCACACACACACGCACAAAACCCGCACTACTAACACACATGCCCAAAACCCTGTACTACTCACACACACACGCACAAACCCCGCAATACTAACACACACACGCACAAACCCCGCACTACTCACACACACGCACAAACCCCGCACTACTACCACACACGCACAAAACCCCGCACTACTCACACACACGCACAAACCCCGCACTACTAACACACACGCACAAAACACACACTACTAACACACACCCACAAAACCCGAACTACTAACACACAAACCCCGCACTACTAAAACACACGCACAAACCTGCACTATTAACACACACGCACAAAACCCACACTACTAACACACACGCACAAAACCCGCACTAATAACACACACGCACAAAACTGCACTACTAACACACCCGCACAAAAACCCGCACTACTCACACACAAACCCTGCACTACTAACACACATGCACAAAACCCGCACTACTAACACACACGCACAAAACTGCACTACTAACATACGCACAAAACTGCACTACTAACACACATGCACAAAACCCGCACAACTAACATGCACACGCACAACACCCGCACTACTAACACACACCCACAAAACTCACATTACTAACATACACGCACAAACCCCCCACTACTAACACACATGCACAAACCCCGCACTGCTAACACACACGCACAAAGCTCGCACTACAAACACGCACGCACAAAACCCCCTAAGTAAAACACACAGCCCCTCAGTAACACACACACAACCCCCTCAGCAACAAACGCAGTCACCTCAGTAACATACACGCAGTCACCTCAGTAATACACACACGCAGCCCCTCAGTAACACACACACAGCCTACTCAAGAACACACACGCAGCCCCTCAGTAACACACACACAGCCTCCTCAATAACACACACAGCCCCCTCAGTAACACACATAACACCTCAGTAACACACACACACACAGCCCCCTCAGTAACACACACACACATACAGCCCCCTCAGTAACACACACACAGCCTCCTCAGTAACACACACGCAGCCCCTCAGTAACACACACACAGCCCACTCAGTAACACACAGCCTCCTCAGTAACACACACAGCCCCCTCAGTAACACACATGCACAGCCCATCAGTAACACACACAGCCCCTCAGTAACACACAGCCTCCTCAGAAACACACACAGCCTCCTCAGAAACACACACAGCCTCCTCAGAAACACACACAGCCTCCTCAGTAACACACGCAGTCCCCTCAGCAACACACACGCAGACCCTCAGTAACACACACGCAGACCCTCAGTAACACACACACAGACCCTCAGTAACACACACACAGCCTCCTCAATAACACACACAGCCCCCTCAGTAACACACACAGCCCACTCAGTAACACACACATACAGCCCCCTCAGTAACACACACGCAGCCCATCTGTAACACACACACAGCCTCCTCAATAACACACACAGCCCCCTCAGTAACACACACAGCCCCCTCAGTAACACACACAGCCCACTCAGTAACACACACATACAGCCCCCTCAGTAACACACACGCAGCCCATCTGTAACACACACACAGCCTCCTCAGTAACACACGCAGCCCCTCAGTAACACACACACAGCCCCCTCAGTAACAGACACAGCCTGCTCAATAACACACACAGACCCCACAGTAACACACACAGACCCCACAGTAACACACACACACAGCCCCCTCAGTAACACACACACAGCCCCTCAGTAACACACAGTCCCCTCAGTAACACACACGCAGTCCCCTCAGTAACACACACACAGCCTACTCAATAACACACACACAGCCCCCTCAGTAACACACAGCTCCTCAGTAACACACACACACACAGCCACCTCAGTAACACACAGCCCCCTCAGTAACACACACAGCCCCTCAGTAACACACACACAGCCCCTCAGTAACAAACACACTGCCCCCTTAGTAACACACACAGCTCCCTCAGTAACGCACACAGCTCCCTCAGTAACACACACACAACCCCCTCAGTAACACACACAGACACCACAGTAACACACACACAGCTCCTCAGTAACACACACACACACACACACATACAGCCCCTCAGTAAAAAAAACACCGCCCCCTCAGTAACACACACAGACCCCACAGTAAAACACACACACACACAGCCTCTCAGTAACACACAGCCTCATCAGTAACACACACACACACACACACACACAGCCTCGTCAGTAACACACACAGCCCCTCAGAAACACACACCCAGACCCCGTCAATAACACACACAGCCCCCTTAGCAACACACACAGCCCCCTCTGTAACACACACGCAGTCCCCTCAGTAACACACACGCAGTCCCCTCAGTAACACACACGCAGTCCCCTCAGTAACACACACACAGCCTACTCAATAACACACACACAGCCCCCTCAGTAACACACAGCTCCTCAGTAACACACACACACAGCCCTCTCAGTAACACACACAGCCCCCTCAGTAACACACACACACAGCCCCCTCAGTAACACACACACACACACACAACCCCCTCAGTAACATACAGCCCCCTCAGTAACACACTCACACAGACCCCATAGTAACACACACACAGCTCCCTCAGTAATACACACACACACCCTTCAGTAACACACAGCCCCCCCTGTAACACACTCACACAGACCCCATAGTAACACACACATAGCTCCCTCAGTAATACACACACACACACACCCCTCAGTTACACACAGAACCCTCAGTAACACACTCACACAGACCCCGCAGTAACATACACACAGCTCCCTCAATAACACCCACCCACAGCCCCTCAGTAACACACACAGCCCCTCAGTAACACACACATACATTGTGGTGAAAGAAAGTCTCTGTTTTCTTGTAACATTTAATAAAAACAAGAACAGAACATTGAAAAACAAAGAACAAAAAAAAAAAAATCCAAAACAAAAAACACCCCCCAAAAACTCTGGCACGCGGGAGGAGTTTGGAAGAGTTTGCCACATTTCATAATATGTTCAGAAACCAGTGAGCCCCTTGTTCAATATACTGTGATTCCTAGTGCTGGAAGATATCCGCTCCATTCAAAGAAACGGGACAACAATCTTCTACAGCATGGGGAAGATGTCTCCACAGCATACTAAATAATGGCAAATGGCTCAAAGACTAACAACATATTTCAACAAACAGCAAACAGGCTTGAGTATATGTCAGTGCCATTGGAGTAATGGGTTAGCTAGGACACACCGGGGCTTTCTTTCACACCATGAAGAGTTTGCATTTGACAACGAAAACGTTGCAGTGATGGCGAAGACAAATCTCCTGGGTATGTCACAATGTTCTGACGTTCTCCTGCCCTTACGCCTTCACGTCCTGTCGCTCACAGCTGCAACGCCAACATGGGAATGGTTGCGCACAAAATCAGCATCGTGTTGGGTTTGATATGGGAAGGCCAGAGACCAGTATACTCGGAAAAATCATACATCAGTGAAAAATATACATACAAAATGTGGTGGGCAGAGAATAAACACTCACAATTTCAAAACTGAGCACTGGGAGATATTTATTGAGCTATCTACATGGAGCAGAGCAGCTGTGCTTGTCTTTGTCAACCTTGGTGTGTTCCATGTGGGCTCCTTCTCCGAGCGTTGACTTTGGGATCAGTTTATGAATTGGAACTAACGAAGGCCTTGCAGCTGCGGCAGGCGTTCTCTTTGTTATTGGCGTGTTTTCCAATGTAGAGGCTCACTGGTACCTGGGCATATTATAAGCACAGTAAAACAATTCAGTGATGCCTAACAAATGGAATAAGTGTATTTGGCGTCTGCCTGCTCAACGTCACTGGATCTATATATGCCGTATGCCTTAAACGTGAGCAGGGCAAATATTCCTCTTTAACCCTTAGTTGCTGAAGTGGATACTGACACAGCTTTGAGTGTCAGACTCTACAGCAGCGGTGGCCAACTTCAGTCCTTGAGGGCCAGCTTTTTAACTTATCCCTGCTTCAGCATAGGTGGCTCAGTCACTGGTTGAGCCACCTGTGCTGAAGCAGGCATATCTAGAAAGCCCGAGGACTGGAGTTGGCCACCCCTGCTCTACAGGATCCCTAACACTTCAGTGCCCGGCAGACACATTGTATTTCAGCACTGAAGCAGTTAATATTAGAGACCTGGGAACTGGATATTTTCTGCGCTGCAGCTTCGGTCGAACTTTTCAAAAGTTGGAAAATCAGCGAAAAATTTGATCAAACTTTTGGTGCCAAACGTTCTACCGAAATGGCCCAAAGTAGTAAAAATGTGCTCTTTTTGCCTATTTAAAGTGGCAAAATAGCAGCCCTGCGCTCGATTTTTTAAAAAAAATTTCCACGTTCAATCGAATTTTGATAGCGAAAGTAACGGAAAATACGGCACGTTAATCGAATTTGCCTCGCGCTTTTGTACCGAAGCGAACTTCTTCGCCGAATCCAGATAGATGATATACACCAAGTCCAACCAAGCGCGTGAAAAGTTTGCCCATCTCTTATTAACAAGTTAAAGGAAAGGGATGCGACGTCCGAGAAGCTTTAACACCACCCCTAACACTCTCCCAGTTTCCCCTTCCTGCCAGCGCCTCTCAGCAGCGTCCCATTGTAAATACAAATGTTACCAAATGTAAACGCAGACGAATCGTTTACAAACAAAAAAAAAAAACACCTTTTTTTTTTAATCTTTTTTTTGTGTCATTTGTTTTAAAAAAATAATAATAATAGAATAACGTACAAGTGAGAGACCAGAAGGTGCAATGCTCTGCACATCTCTCTCGAGTGGAGAGGAAGTGGGGTGATTGTAATGACAGTGGCAGGGTGTGGGGGGGCTCTTGTCCTCCGGTGTACGATGCTATGTTAATCTGTCACATGCAGGTAGTGATGTTCTATTGCAAAGTCGTATGGAGATGGGGGATGTTTTGGTTTCCTTATTCCACGCCAGTCGTAAAAAGGGGGGGTGCGTGCTCCCCTCACCCGAGCACAGACCTGAGCGGACTTGTTACGGCATCCGTTGTGAGGCTTCGCTGCGAGAAGAGAAAAATAACTCCCCCCCCCTCCCTCAGTCCCATCTAACACACATACACAGACTTCTCCCCTGTGAACGCTGTCTGTGAGATGCCCGGCTCTTCTCTCTCTCCCTCTCTCTTGCTGTCACTAGCGGAGGAGGGTCAGCAGACCAGACGTGTTTTCCTCACTGATGACCGGGAGTCACTAGCTGCTCCCTGTAGAGTTGGAACTGACGTGGTTAGCATTCATGTGATGGTTTAAGGAGGACTTGGAGCCCGGGGAGCTGTTGGAGTTATTTTGGTGCTGGGGGATAAAATGACAAAGGTAAGACCGGGTACAACACCGACAACCAGCTCCAACAAGGTGTATTTTCTATCTATGTCTCCCAGCTGCACAAGTGGTGCAGTACAAAACAGAATTAGAAGAAACACCCAATGAAGGCAATGAGGCAGTGCCAAAAAGAATCAGGCTAAAGATGCCGTTGAATATAAAATACAATATTTATTTAAGCCATATAAAAAGGAGGCTAACGAACCTCCGATGCGTTTCGCACCAACAGGGTGTTTTACCAAGGAGTTCAAACAGAATTAGAACTACTACAACTGGAGAGGCATTCCTGTAATGAAATCAATATCAGATTAGCAGTGTTTACCACAGACTCATATTGAAGCACCTACGCAGAGCTAGGTGTGTGTACAGAGACACACGGCTGCCATTTATCAAAAGTATCTTGGCTGTGAACAGGGTTTCGTTCAGTGATTCTCAACCAGGCGGCCGTGACCTCAAGCCACCAAATTGTAGATGGTTACACAAGAATGTAACTCTAAACAGAAACCTGGCATTTGACTTTACAGTAAAAAAAACCCCAAGAAACAACATAATCTGTAAAACTATTTTTTTACCGTAGCTCTTACATAGAAACCAATGGTATCATAGGAATAAGCATTAATAAAAAATAAGCTAGGGGTGTCACCATAAATAATTATTTTAGATTAAACATGCCCTGCTATATTAGTCCGGATCTCCCCACAGCTGACCTGGACTATTCCTGTGTATTCAGATTCCATCCTGCATAATGACCACATGCTATTTCCACATTGTTTCCCCATACAAAACACTGCAGTGTGCTATCTGTTACACACATCACTGCAAGGCCACCTGACTACTCACTTCTCTCTTCTTGTTGCCCATCCTAAACAGACCTGTACTCCCCCTTCCCAACATACACACACATCCCTCACCTGACGTTTAAAGATGCGATGGAGCAAACTTTTCTTCGGTGGTTCTGGGGGGTGACTCCTGTTCAGATCTGGGGAAAGGGTCCCATTTGGGCCAAACAAGTTCAGTTCCTTGAAGCATTCTGTCTCTGTCATCTGTGGGAAAAGATGGTGGGTCATTCGCTCTCATGTGTGCAGTACTTCTCAATGCCAGGTTATGTTTGCAAAGACTAGCTCCTTCACACTGTGATTAAAATGCCATAAAAAGTCCAATGTAAAGAAAAAGCATGGTCACTGATGTACATGGGCTTTTAAGACCCCACTGTCGTGTTCTAGATTTACTTTTAAAGCAGCAGTCCAACCAATAACCTGCATGTGTGTTTTTTTTTAAATAAATCATTCTGTACTATGAGAAAATACATGCAGCATTTTTTTAAAACAACTCTGAATGACATTTTTATGTATTATAATGTAACAAGCATTTTTTGTTTCTATAGCAACCATGTACAAAGTCACGTCCCCTTCCTCTTCTGAAACAGGCTCTGGCACACCCCTTTTTGATCCCTGACTTGTCTCTAGCACTGCACCAATTGTATCAAGTGACTTTCTGGTCACATGATCTTCCCCGCAGAACTTTGCATCTGTGGTCCTCTTCTGCTGCCCTGACAGCCATTTAGTGAACCCCCGAGCCGAATCTTTGTCGATCGATCGACAGCTTAGCTAATAAATTATCATTGAGTGGATTGTATTGATGCGCATATTAAAGAGGGGGGGGGGGGGCAGGGGGCGGAATTAGAAACGGCAGATTGGACTGCTGCTTTAAAACCCCATTGTCATGTTCTAGACTCACTTTTAAGACCTCACCGTCATGTTCTAGACTCATTTTCAAGACCTCGCTGTCATGTTGTGCAGAGGCTTTGACAACCCCCTGTCTTGTACATAGGCATTTGTGACCCAACTGTCATATTGTTCATGAGCTTTTAAGACGACACATGCCTCTCTTCACGTGTCTTATCCCATCAGATTTCAGGAGAACTAATCTCTCCTCTCACCTCGTTCTGCCAGGGGATGGACACAGAGCCGGTGGTAAACTTGGTGTAGAAATCATCGTCTGTTTGGTCCAGGTTGACACCCTTTACAGTTGAGAACTGTTCTATGTCCAAAACATCCTTACAGTACACAGCGCGGGGCTAATACAGAGAAGACACAACACATTGAGCCACAACCCGTCCGGCATTTAATAACTACAGTCCCATCCTTGTGTTTGGTCTTTTATCTATTTTATGGTTTCTTCTTTGTTCTCTTTATGTAACTGTGAAGCGCTTTGAGTCCCATTGGGAGAAAAGCGCTATATATATATATATATATATATATATATATATATATATATATATATATATATATATATATATATTTATTCGTGGGACCTTCCTCAGCAACACCCTGAGGAAGATCCCACGAGGACTGAAACGTTGGTCATGTTTGTGCTATGTACAGGTTTTCTTACTTACCTTTGAGTGCTGTCTTGAGTCTGCTCCTGCTGGAGTGGATAACTTTTCTCTTACTATTGGTATAGGACATGCACAGCAAACTATTTATGGTATTGGGAGTGCCGGCTGCCCCATTTGTTATATATATATATATATATATATATATTATATATATATATATATTATATATTATATATATATATATTATATATATATTATTTTTTAATTATTCATTGTTTGTCCTCCTTACCTTCTTCTATTAACACTTCACTGAGGCTAACACCTAAAGTGTTGAGGAGAATGCTTCGCGAGCAGATTTTAGGCGTAACCGATGAATTAGCAAACGCATTTACAAAAGGGGTCTAAAGCAGCAGCAACAAGCAATGGGGGTAACTAAGGGGGTAACTTACAGAAATCTGCTGGCTGCAAAACTGTGGCAAATAGACAGCACCAGAATTTCAAAGAGAAGGATCCAATTGACAGTGTTTGGAGCTGTGCTGAAAAGCGGTGTAATGCAGAGGCGCAAGGGTATAGGGATCCATAATGGATAAGAAGCCAAAGGTGAGTGCTTATTTGCATGTAATTTCCCAGAATCCCAGGCTGCAGTGGAAGCACTGTATGCCAAGAGATAATGGGGAAGGGCAGGGTTTCAGACCTGTCTGAGACCTGTGAGTGTGCTCACAAAGGGTATATTTAATTGCTGTATGCTGTACAGTCGCGTGTTTTTGTCACTTTTTTACCCACCATAACTTATTTGTTACATGTTTAATACCAATGTCGCTCCCATTTTGAAGCCTCAACGGGGTTAATTTCTTTGATACATTTGGTGCCGCACTTCACACTCGTTTTGCTGCAGTTTTGCAGCCAGGACACGGTACTAAATAGAGCCATTGTCTGAGCATATAAACACCGTTCTGCACCCTGGGAACATTCAGCCTTTTCTGCAGTGCTTCCTTTCATTAGCGCCTGTCGCTGTTGATTATAATTATGTGTGTGCCTCTGTTATGAAACCCAGGGCTTGCGTGTAAAATATCAGATAAAGATATATATTGGACAGTGCATCTTTCTTAGAAAAAATATATGACCCTCCACTGTACAGCAAATAAAAATACCCTGTAAGCACATTCACGTGTCTCAGACAGGTCTGCATCCCTGCCTTTCCCCATGATCTCCTAGCAAACTGCTTTCACTGCAGCTAGGGATTCTGGGTAATGACATCTGAATGAGCACACACTATTACGGACATCTAAATGAGCACAGTGTCACCTTTTGCTTCTAATCCATTTTAACATGGACCCCTATAAGCTTATGTCTGCTGGACGGCAGGCATAAGCTTATAGGGCTCCATGTTAAAATGGATTAGAAACAAAAGGCGAAACTGAGTGCTGATTTGCATGTCATTGCCCAGAATCCTTAGCTGCAGTGGAAGCACTGTTTGGCAAGAGATAATGGGGAAGGGCTGGTTACAGACCAGTCAGACTTGATTGAGCTCACAAGTGGTATTTTTATTAATATAAAAATATATGCAAATACAATAAATGGCGCTTGGTTGGAAGGGGGGGGGGGAGGGGTTAGAAGAGGCGGCTTTGCAAGATACTCACATCAGGGACAAAAGGAGGGTCCATGATTCCTGCCTCCAGTCGCTTGAAGTTTATCCCTCTGAAAAAGGGGTGCCGCTTTACTTCCGCTGCCCTCCCCTCCTCGCCCCCCAACCTCTGCTTCACATCTTTGGTGAGTAGCTGTGAAACAGGGAACAAATGTCACACAATTGAATGCATTAAACAGCGCACTTATCCGAGCAGCTACAGTGAATCAAACAACAGCTCACAGTTTCATTTTAGTAAACGTGGTATTTTAAGAGCAGCAAGTTAAACATTAAATCCAAAGGGTAGTCACTTTAGGATACACAAGGTCGGATTAAAGCAGCAAAATGTGAAATCTGTGAGGGGAGGGGAGAAAGACGGGGTTGACGGGAGGGGGGGGGGGGAGAAAAAGGGCCGATGGGGAAGAGGGGGCGGAGACAGGGACGATGGGGGGGCGAGAGATGGGGGGTGGGGTTCCCCAGAATTTCAAAATCAAATTCTGGGGTTCCCTAACCAAAAAAAAGGTTGAAAACGACTGTGTTAGGCACAATCAGGATTTTTTGACAGCTTTATAAACAGGAGCACCAAACGATTGCCAGCTTAGGTAAGAATGTAGAATGACACATTGTCACACGCTTTACATATGCAAATAGGAAGAAAAAAAAGCTGGAAAGTAGTATTGTTACTTTAAGTTCATACTTGGACCTAGGCGAGTCACCAGTTTGGGCCCCTATTACACCTTACACTTATGAAGGGGACACACAGATCGTCACACACACAAACGCACACACTGAGGGGCACATAGAGAGGCTGACAGGCTGTCGGCAGGTGACTGGTTTGCCTGTCCATTACTCTGGCCCTGCTGGTACATTTATGAACATATTAGATAGAATTAACACTCTTGCTAAATCCTGAAGGTTCTTCCTGTACATTAAACCCAAGACACACTACTTCCTGTCTCACTCTACTGCTAAAACTCGTGTCTGTGTCCTTATCCTTTCTCACTTGGACTACTGTAATATACTATGAACTGGCCTTCCTGCTTCACATGTATCCCTCCTACAATTTATTCTAAAGGACAGGATCATCTCTATATCTTCCGAGTTCCCTTCAACCACCATTCTCCTAAAATCTCTTAAATGGATCCTTACTAAATCCTGCATCTCCTGTCCTTCAAGGCATTACATACCTGTACCCCTCTCTACATCTCATATCTAATCTCTCGGTGCACCCCTTCATGCTCACTGCTCTGCACAGACACAACTCCTCTTTACTCCACCCGCCTATCTCTCCTGCTCGGTCCCGCCATGCAGCACCCTATGTTTGGAACGCCTAACCAACCTCCACTTGCACGGCTCCCAATCTCCCTTTAAACCCCAACCAAATTCTCACCTCCAAGAGAAATCATTTCAATAGAACTTCCACCACTGATAGCCACCTTCTCCCAAGTCTGTTCCACCCCTATCCATCTTCTTTATTGACACTTATTAATGTATCATATAACAGCTGCCTTTCTTTGATTTCATGCACGTACACTGTTGAACAATTGGCACTGATACTATATAATATTCTATTGTATAGTTTGTCTCCCTTCCAAATTGTTTCCACTTGTAGCATTAGCATTCTAACTATTGACCTTGTATTGTCTTGTTCAGTCAATGTAAAGAGTCCATATTAACGCACTATATATACAATTAAATAGAAATAATAACAATAAATACATTATTTTTTCAAATTGAATTTCCTGCATTTAAATTAAAAGGTACAGATTGCAGCTCAGCAGCAGTTATTTGTGGATTTTAGACTTGGCGTAAACTCGGCAGGCTTAGAGAGCATTGGGAGTGAGCAAGCTGTGTGTTTAGATTCAGGCTAATTTTAGTGCATACTAGGAGCTGCTGAAATGTCTCAATAATGTAGCACTTGGTCTGCAGATTGGGCTCTCATTCTATCAAGGCAACGAGACCTGATAGTGCAGGAGAATGGACTAAAGTAAATAGCTACTTTTACTCTGCAAGGCGGGTGGGAAGAAGATACAAGACATATACCCATTATAATGAAAATAAGCTGCTAAACAATAGCAGCAGGGTACTCAGGAGATGGGTTATCGTGACGCTCTAGGCCTATGACACTATGGGTTTCTTGAACAGTGCTAAGCCTTGCAAACCTTATATCCCATTCATTTATTTGTCAGTAATCCGGAGCATAAATTGTAGAGTGGGTAACATTTAGCAGAGGAGTTGGGATTAGTTATGGGATTATCGCCGTAACTGGGACCAGTCACAGTGGCACGAGCAGACCTGGCATCAATAAGAAAGTCTATTGATTATAGACTAATTCGCACTCACCATTTTACACACGGACTTGGCCTCTTCAGAAAACTTCTCCGTATAAACTTCTTCCGTCTCCAGGACTCTCCTGTCTACTTCTTCCCTTTTCACCTTCTCCTTCCTGCCCCTGAATGGTGACTGTCCCGCAATCATCTCGTAAATCAGGCAGCCCAGGCCCCAGTAATCCGGACTGAAGGTATATCTCTGGTTATTCAGCACCTCTGGAGCTAGGAGTGAGAGAGACAACAGCAAGTAGACAGAGATTACCAACAGCACAGAGACATCACAGCTGTGTTAGGCTGCGCTTATAGTGCCTTGCGACGGCGACGCGACGTCCCTCCAAATCAAATACACTGACTCCGTCGCAAGTGCTTATAATAAGCGCGACGGCGACAGAGCGACGTCACGGCAAAAAAATTTGAAGCCAGGTCTCTTTGATTTTTTTTTAGAGACAGTCGCCACATGTGACTGTCTCTAAACCAATCAGAGACCGCGACCCGTCCCCTAACGTGACATTGCTGGCGACAGTCGCGGAAAATCTAATTATAACTTTCGCAGGTGGCGACGGTGACGGGTGACGTCATCGGTCGCGTCGCCGTCGCCAGCACTATAGGCGCTGCCTTAGGCTCACAGGGAGATGTGTGAGAAACAGACAGATATGGAATTTTACTAAGACAGTCTTCTATCTGTACACAACCTTTTATTTCTACACTATGAGGTCCTCTAGCATGGTCTCAATGGTTTACCCCTCCCCAATACCAGCATACCACCGGTAGAGGTGATTACAATAGAATTTTGGTAATGTTTGGGTCCCACAACATTAGGTTTACATATACACAGAATGAATTCTGCATTGCCACTTGGATCCATCAGTGAAGTATGTAGGTAGCACTCAAAGCAGACATCTATAGAACTACTCCGCTACTCCAGCTCAGCACTGTGGCACCAGCAGTAGAATGAACTATTTGCTCTTTCCTTTGTAACCCAGGTAACTCCAAACTTACCCATGTACCCAACTGTCCCAACGCGGCCACGGATTGTGTCCCCCTCTGGGATTTTTACAGCTAGACCCAGGTCTGATATTCTTATATGACCTGGATTGGGAAAGGTGAAGAAGAAGGCGTGTGAGTGCCTTGGAGGGCAACGAATATCTCTTACATTTCTCTTTGTCATAAAAGGTCACAATGCTCTAAATTCTCACCAAGTTTGTCAAATGGCAACATAAATAAGGTCCTGTGACCTGCACTTGGGGTGATGTGACCTGCATTCGGGGTGACGTGACCTGCACTTGGGGTGACGTGACCTGCACTTGGGGTGACGTGACCTGCACTTGGGGTGACGTGACCTGCACTTGGGGTGACGTGACCTGCACTTGGGGTGACGTGACCTGCATTCGGGGTGACGTGACCTGCACTTGGGGGTACGTGACCTGCACTTGGGGGTACGTGACCTGCACTTGGGGGTACGTGACCTGCACTTGAGGGGACGTGACCTGCACTTGGGGGGACGTGACCTGCACTTGGGGTGATGTGACCTGCACTTGGGGTGATGTGACCTGCATTCGGGGTGATGTGACCTGCACTTGGGGGGACGTGACCTGCACTTGGGGGGACGTGACCTGCATTCGGGGTGATGTAACCTGCACTTGGGGTGATGTAACCTGCACTTGGGGTGATGTGACCTGCACTTGGGGTGATGTGACCTGCACTTGGGGTGATGTAACCTGCACTTGGGGTGATGTAACCTGCACTTGGGGTGATGTGACCTGCACTTGGGGTGACGTGACCTGCACTTGGGGTGACGTGACCTGCACTTGGGGTGACGTGACCTGCACTTGGGGGGACGTGACCTGCACTTGGGGGGACGTGACCTGCACTTGGGGGGACGTGACCTGCACTTGGGGGGACGTGACCTGCATTCGGGGTGATGTAACCTGCACTTGGGGTGATGTGACCTGCATTCGGGGTGATGTGACCTGCACTTGGGGTGATGTGACCTGCATTCGGGGTGATGTGACCTGCACTTGGGGTGATGTGACCTGCATTCGGGGTGATGTGACCTGCACTTGGGGTGATGTGACCTGCATTCGGGGTGATGTGACCTGCACTTGGGGTGATGTGACCTGCATTCGGGGTGATGTGACCTGCACTTGGGGTGATGTGACCTGCACTTGGGGTGATGTGACCTGCATTCGGGGTGATGTGACCTGCACTTGGGGTGATGTGATCTGCACCTTGACTTTTAATGTTTGTCAGATTTTTTTCCCAATTTTCCCTGGTTCGTGAACGTTAGTGAATATTTGTGGTGTAAAAGTGCGTGAACAGCAGGAAACGGAGACTGAGGTGCGACCAAGAGGAAATAATGCAACGTCAAAGTGTTCATCATAAGAGCAAACAAATGGGGTAATTTAAACAACCTTGTGAGTTTTCAGCTCTAACATAAGACCAGTTCCCAGGTTAGAATTCCCTCGCGCGGCCGCTGTGCAACAACCTGGAATTGACCCTCAAAAACATTCATCCTCAGACGTAACGTCTCTGTCCTTCTCCCCTGTAGTTGCACCCACAGCCCAAAGCCTAGAAGTGTTAGTCCTGTCATGGAAATACTGCGTTACCTTTGTACTGGCAGCTTTGTGTTAACCTCCATTATAGTAATGATGTATACAGGGATTTCTGGGTTAGTCATGTAGCAGATGGTGGTATCATGTTCCTGTAAATCACACCTGCGGCATGATATCATACAACTGTAAATATAACTCAGCCTTAGGCTGGGGCCATGGTGCCGCAGACCGTGCGGGGGCGTCCGCCCGCTGAGCGATCAAACTGCCTTAAGGCAGTGATCGCGTCCATGCAGCGTGCGGGTGCATGCGGGCGGAAGCAGGAGGGGGCGCGCGTTGCGCAAGAAATCAGCTGAAACTGATTTGTTGGCGCGACAGGCCGGTCACGTGAGCGGTTTGCCCAATGAGGGCAACCAGCTCCGTGACGCCCCTATGCACACTTCACACGGCCCGTCCTCCATGGACAGGGAAAGCACCCGCTTCACGCAGGTCACTACCCAGCCTCCGCGCGGGCGAAGGCGCCATGGCCCCAGCCTACAACTGCAAGCGGCTTCATTGTTGCCTCTGCTACAATCCATTTAAATAATTGCTGCCAGACAATTGCCTAGCGTTACACGGAGACCAATGCGTTACACCGCGCTGCATTACATGCACATTATGCTGCGTTGCTTGGTTCACAGCTCATTGCAACTGCACTGTCTTTTACTCTACTACAGAGGCGGCCAACTCCAGTCCTCAAGGGCCACCAACAGGTGGCTCAAACACTGAGTCTCCTGTGCTGAAGCAGGGAGATCCTAAAAACCTGACCTGTTGGTGGCCCTCAAGGACAGGAGTTGGCCGCCCCTGCTCCACTGCATCATATCCTTCACATAACATTGCACTCCTCTAGATTGATCAGATTTAATGTGCACTGCATCCTATTAGTTACCTTGAAATACTTTGCACGCAATAAAATGATAAATAGCATTATATATATATATATATATATAGTTTGGCATTGCACCCTTTGTAATAATCATGTTACAATGCACTACAGTTATGAATCCCAGTGACTTAGAACAGCGCTAGACAACAGCGATAGTGCAAATAATTAATAAAGTGAATTATAAGGTGTAACTGAAATGATTCTCAACCTTCACAGGGAATATGTACAGATTCCCTTACAAGTAGTATAGCATCCAGTGTAGGAAGGGAGCGATGGTATCAGGAACACCCAAAAAAGAAGAGCAAACAATGATGGTGCAGCAAGTTAATACTATAATGGTGCAGGTAAGTCTTGGCTCTAATAGAATGCCTACTTACAACAAGTGATAAAACAGCAAACACAGGAGTTCAAATTGATGATAATTCGTGAAGACTTCCACTCACGTTGAATTTCATAGAAGACAAGGAGAGACCATGGTGTAGATCAAAAAGTAACAGGTTTATACGTTAAAAACACATAAGAGAGATGCGCATGCGCGACAGCGGACTGAATGGCTGCTTGAACCTTCAGCTCCGTTGCCAGCCGGCACTGAAAAATCAATAAATGCGCTAAAACCTCACCAATTCTAACGAAAACTGCCCACATTGCCCGCAGATACCCCCAAGATGTCAAAGGGAACACGATCAAAGCGCCCCTCCACAGTGATGACGGACTATTATAGCAAGGGGGATCAGCCACGCGCCCGCAGCCAGGAGGGCCTCCCGCTAAGTGGCTCCGATTCGGAGGGAGAGAATGATAACGGCAACAGAATCATGCGGAGACGCAATATGCAGGAATTCTGCGCGGACATTAAGAGATGCCTGCAAGCCGAAGTGGCGTTCCTAAGAGCAGATATAAGCAGTATCGGGTCCAGAACTGACTCCTTGGAAAGGAAACTGGACACTACTGTGAAAGCACTCCATAGAACAGACAAGCAATTGGCCCAAGTGAAGGACACTATCCAAGACATCCTAGATAAGCAGGAGGACTCCGAAAATCGGGAGAGAAGAAATAATATGAGGATAAGGGGGGTCCCAGAAGAGGAGACCGACCCAGAAGATTTCATGGCCCGGTGGCTGACCCAGCTGATGCCGGACAAAACGTCACAGGAGCTGCATTTGGATCGCTGCCACAGGGCCCTGAGATCCAGGCCACAACCGGGAGACCCCCCGCGGGATATCATCGCCCGCTTCCATTATTTCAGAATAAAAGAACTGTTTGCCCAGCTGACCCGCAATAACCCGTCCTTTGAGTCACACAAGATTCAAGTTTTTCAGGACATCTCCCCCACCACGTTGCTGAAAAGAAAGCAACTTACCCCAATCACCAGGATCCTCAGGGACGAAGGGGTTAAATACCGCTGGATCTTCCCTTTCGGGCTCCTGGTGTCTAGAAATGGGGCATCTACCACAATAAAGAAAGCTGAGGATGGGGGAGCCTTTCTTACAAAACTGGGCTTGCAAGATAAAATCACGGAGGAAGTGGCGGGAAACAGAGCAGCCCCGGACCCAACATGGCGGGAGGCAGGAAGAACCAACAAAAACAACCAAGCCCGCAGCCCACGGTAAATGGTCAAATAAAGAATCAATGTTCCTCCACAGTTACAGTTGACCCTACCTCTCCGTTCGCCTAAGATGCCCATGAAAACCCCACCATGAGCCCTCTCATAGCTACACCCCCCCCCCCCCCCACGGCATTCTCATCAAAACCCAGCAGAGACAAGGTCCTGATCTCTCACAGCATCACTGCACCACTTACCTGTACCCCCGACGGCAGCAGAAGAGGAATAGCGGCCATCTTGGACCAGCTCCGGAGCCCAACTGAGAAGGGGCGGCAGCAGACGACGTCAGCAGGAAGGAGGCAGCACTTCACGCGAGAGGTGCGTGATCGAGGCGCCACATCCAAGATGGCGGCGGTCGTAACAAACCGGAAGAGGCGGGAGCAGGAACAAGATCCCGGAAGCGGCCCAGAAATCCAGCATCACAAGGCGCCGAAGGGAGATGGTGGACAGCAGCAACACAACACACACTAACAGAGCGGCGCAGGGGGGTTAAGATACGGGGCCCCGCAAGGTAAAGCAGGGAGCTAGAGCGGAGGGCAGCAAGAGAAAGCGGAAGGAGACTTCTGAGAGGAGGAGGAGGAGGAAGGAAGGAGCAGGGGGGGAGGGAGGTAAAGGTTGGAGTGCCCACAGAAGCAACAGATAATAAAGTAATACCAGTAAGTTAGGAAGTGGAGGTGCCAATGTAGAAACCTGAAAAGGGAGCGACAACATCCGCAAGAGAGGGGAGATGGGGAGGCTCAGGGGTAGGTCCAGACTGACAGGTATCTCTGGGGGGGCAATTAAGTTAAGTGCAGATAAATTGAACTAAATCAAAGCTTGGAGCTAAAAGGGAAGAGATTATATCTACAGGATGTAGCAGATAGCTTGAGCTCAGCAGGCAATAGGAGGGGCGTCACAAATACAGAGGAAAGTGGGTCAAGTTGTGGAAAGTTATGGTTACATGGTCAGTTTTGGGTTTATTCTCACACTAGAGGTTTTACGCAGACTATCTCACATGCGAACTTTAGCGTGATCCAAGTTAGGACTAATAAAGTTGATGATTAGACGGCTGGGACGGCGGTCCTACAGTCGCCGTGTGTGTCTACCCTCGGGCTGGGGCAGTTGCCCTAGAACCTGAGGAAGCCCTGGGGAAGAGGTGGGGTGACACGGCCCTCTGGAGAAGGAAGGAGATGGAGGGCGTGTTCCAGAGGCCCACCGACCCACAGGCAAGGGAGAGAAAGTGGTACTATGCCGCTGACCACTCTCCCAAGTTGATATGTGTTTTATATGTGTTTTTTTCCTGCCCTCATGTATCCCACGTACCTACTTTGTCTACCCTCCCCGACACTGTCTCCCACACAAGTGGTCCACCGCCGAAGCCCCGCACAGAGCTGAGTACTGCAGAGGTACAGAAGCAGCACCGTAGCGGCTCGATACACCCAAGAGCAACACTAAGAATACAAGGTCAGTACCCCGCACCAACATGCCTCTAACATTTATATCCCACAACACTAAGGGACTAAACGAAAGATAACTCTTACTGATTACAAAAAAAAGGGAGCAGATTTCATCCTTCTCCAGGAAACGCACTTCAGTACCACTAGCGCTCCCAAATACTTCGATAAACAATATAACCAAGTATTCCTATCCTCCGCCCTAGAAAAGAAGCGGGGTGTAGCAATCCTAGTTCACAATAGGGTAGGCCTAATAGTAGATAAGGTAAAAAAAGATCGAGAGGGCAGGTTCCTGATGCTCGTAGGATCCATAAATGCACTACCCATAACAATAGCCACGCTGTATGCCCCTAATACCCATGAGGCAGAATTCTTTAAAAAGACATTCGGCGTCATAAAAAAATTCAGTGAAGGAGCCTTAATCCTGGGGGGGGACTTCAACGTGGCTATGAACACAACTCTGGATCGTTCAGGGCCTCACACAAGGCCAATTCCAGATCTTCCGCGTTAGAGCAAGAATTAAAAGACCTCCAACTAGTGGACGCATGGAGAGAAACCCACCCACTAGAAAAACTTTACACCTTCTACTCACACCCACACGACTCATTTAGTAGAATCGATTACTTCTTTGTGTCTAGTAGACTGGTCTCCGCGGTCACCCATACGGAGATCCATGATATTTCATGGTCGGACCACGCACCGATCGAGCTAAGGTGCACACAGATAGGGCTGGAAAGGCCAAGAGCAAACTGGAAACTAAATGACTCCCTTCTAAAGATCCCAGACCTTGAGAGAAAGATCAAAGAGGAGATTAAATACTTCTTCAGTGAGAATAAAGATAGCGTTGACTCACATATAACCCTCTGGGAGGCACATAAAGCAACACTGAGGGGGGTTTTGATTAGCAGGGGAGCCCGCAAGAAAAAAGAGCGCAACGCAAAAATTATTAAGGTGCAAGCAGAGCTAAAGCAGCACTGGGAACAACATAGAAGGTCACCCGATGCAGCGACCCTGCAACAAATAAAGGACACCCAGATTAAACTAAACCTTCTGCTCACTTCCCAGGCTGAGAAAGCGTTAAGTTGGTCAAAGAGAAGATTTTTCGAGAAGGCAAACAAACCAGATACCCTACTAGCCAATATGATTAATTCCAAAACACGCAATTATAATATCCAAGCGTTACGGCGAGAATCAGGGGAAATTACCGCCAACCCCAAGCAAATTGTAAGGGAATTCAAAGACTTCTACGCAAAACTATATGATGGGGATAAAGTAGCTAGATCTCCAGCGAACAAGGAGGCCCTGGTGAATTTTCTAGATAGCTCAAATATACCCTGCTTGAGCGGGGTGGACAGAGAGGTGATGGGTAGAGATTTTACAATGGAGGAACTATCGGAGGTTATGAAAAACCTGAAACCCTCTAAAGCCCCGGGCCCCGACGGGTACTCGAACCTTTACTACAAAAAATTTAGAAAACAACTAGCCCCTTATCTACTCCGTATGTTTAACCAAGTGCTGAACGGCTCCCAGTTCCCTAGCCAAATGCTCCAAGCGTCCATCTCAGTAATACACAAGACAGGGAAAGACCCACAGGACTGTAAAAGTTATAGACCTATATCCCTAATTAATTCGGACATCAAAATTTATTCTAAATTGTTGGCCAATAGATTGAGTCTTATCCTACCCAGACTGGTGCACCCAGATCAAGTCGGGTTTATCTAGGGTCGACAAGCATCAGATAACACCCGACGGATTATTGATCTGATAGAAATAGCCAATCATAAAGACATACCAGTTATGGCGCTCAGTCTGGATGCGGAAAAAGCGTTTGATAGGATAGACTGGCCATACTTGGAAGCCACGCTTGGAGTGTTCGGAATGGGTGACAAAGTAACAAAAGCTATATTTGCGCTATATTCGACCCCGTTGGCTAGGGTTACCCACCAGGGATTCGCTTCAGAACCCTTCCAAATTAAGAGTGGTACGCGACAGGGATGCCCGCTCTCCCCCCTCCTCTTTGCATTGTGTATGGAGCCGCTGGCGGCTCAGATACGGGATAGCAAAGACATCTCAGGCATTGCCATCGGAAACCAGACGCATAAGGTGGCACTCTATGCGGATGACGTGTTCCTGACAGTATCCAGGCCCCTCACCTCCTTGCCGTACCTGCTCGATCTACTGGGACGTTTCAATAGGGTCTCCGGGTTCAAAATCAATCAGAGCAAATCGGAGGCTATTAACATAAACCTCCCTAAACACGTAGAAAAACTAATTGCCCTTAACTTCAATTTCCGCTGGCAAAAACAGCAAATTAAATTTTTGGGGGTCAATATCACGCGGACATATAATACAATTGGCCAAGCTAACTACCCGCGGCTGATACGGACCCTGAGAGAGGATCTCCATAGGTGCGCCAAAAATAAAATTTCATGGATTGGCAAAATCCACTGCGTAAAAATGAACTTGCTCCCTCGCCTCTTGTATCTTTTTCAAACACTCCCAGTGCCGTTAAGTTTGAAGGAAACTCTCTCCCTCCAAACTGAGATAGATAAGTTTATCTGGGGAGGCAAAAAGGCGAGAGTGAGCAAACAGATAATGCGCACACAAACGGGGTCGGGAGGGCTAGCGGTACCTTGTTTGTTGTCATACTATCGAGCGGCCCAATTATGTCAAATTGTGCAATGGCACACTAACCCCGACTCTAAAAGGTGGGTCGCGTTAGAACGAGAGGCATGCTCCCCATTGGAACTAGAGCACCTGATTTGGTACCCTAAGAAGGTGCGCAATAGCACCAAACTGCCGCTATCCTCAATGACCAACTCGCTGTTAATCTGGGAAAGCACAAGGCTCAAATATGGCCTGACCAGCAGGGCATCGGGCATGACACCAATTTGGAATAACCCCCTCTTTGCTCCGGGCCAGTCCAGCACAGATTTCTCTATCTGGAAACAAAATAACATAAAGCGATTGATCGATCTGGAGGGAAGACAAGGAATAAAAATCTTCGAAATAGTCAAATCAGACTTCCATATCCCCAATGCCGAGATCTTTAGGTACCTCCAGATCAGGGCGTTCTATCAAAAAGTTCAGCCAAAATCCCCTATGACAAATTTCGAAAAGCTCTGTCGATCAGGGACATCCACGGTGAGACTTACATCGCAGATGTATAAAGAAGTGACCGGTTCTAGCACGACAGTAAAGGACAAAACCAGATATATGACCCAATGGGAAACAGACCTAGGAGAGGAGTTGGAGGTAGAGGACTGGACAAAGATAGTGACGGCGACCTCCAAAAGCTCAATGTGCACGACCTTAAGGGAGAACGCATATAAAGTAATGATGCGCTGGTACCATACTCCCACAAAATTAGCTAAATTCCTGCCCAGTTACTCCCCATTGTGTCCAAGACAATGTGGACAGCAGGCAGATTTGTTGCACATGCTGTGGTCCTGCCCCAAAATCGTCCCAGTCTGGGACTCAATTAAAGACTGGTTGAACATTATCACAGGTAAACCCGTCCCATTAGATCCATGGCTGTTCCTCCTGAACAGACCAGCAATCGGGTTCACTAAAGGAGAAAATAAGTTGATAGCTCACTTTGCTATGGCGATGAGGGGGGAGACTGCAGCACGCTGGAAACAGAACATAATTCCCTCAATCCCAAATATTAGACATAGAATTTGGACGGTATGCCAGATGGAAATGCTGACAAGCTTGGTCAATGACACTGGCGAAAATTTTGAAAAAGTCTGGGCACCATGGTTAGCCCAGAAAGAAATCCAGGGAGTGGAGAGGATCTCAATTTGGCTTTGATAAGGACAAATGCGTTCTCCCATGAGGAAGTAAACACAAAAATAGATAACATACCCCGGCGCTTAAATATGTGAAAAAATGGAAAAATATAATGTATATAAAGTCCCAAATGGTGCCAAGTGATGAAATGATAGTTCAATGGTTACAACCTGAAAAGTCCGGTTGGGCACAAACTCAGTTCACAGTTCATCAAAACAGATGGTTCTTCTCATATGTTGTACTTGATCCTGCGTATTAAAGATATCAAGCAGAGAACAAACATTGCGCAGTATATTGAGACAAACAGTAATATTTCCAAATGATGATGTATATCTGAATTGCCTACTTACTAGAAGTGGCTAGATCACGTGCAGGGGAGAGAATCTGTTCTTTAAGCCTTCTTGCCCTGGAAGCCTCTTGATGTCGCACGAACCCCTCGTGGTGTTCCTGGCCTCCGTGGGTATAGAAGGGATCTTTCTGCAGCCCCTGTCTTCAGGAATCCTGTACCTCTTACTCCGTTTGGGGAACAAAAAGAAGGACAGAGGATTGCGCAGCACAATAAATCTTTAATGGCACTTGCCCAAAACCACGATAAAATACTCACAGAAGGAGGTGAGTTTAAAATACAATAAAAAAGTGCTCGGCCCAGCACACACACACAGCCGCCTCAGTCACTGGTAGTCCGCTCCGGTACCGCGTGTACCTCGCATGTATCCGGCGCTCTAGTGTGACGTCACTGTCTTCAGTAAGACTCGCGGCTGAAGACAGTGACGTCACACTAGAGCGCCGGATACATGCGAGGTACACGCGGTACCGGAGCGGACTACCAGTGACTGAGGCGGCTGTGTGTGTGTGCTGGGCCGAGCACTTTTTTATTGTATTTTAAACTCACCTCCTTCTGTGAGTATTTTATCGTGGTTTTGGGCAAGTGCCATTAAAGATTTATTGTGCTGCGCAATCCTCTGTCCTTCTTTTTGTTCCCCAAACGGAGTAAGAGGTACAGGATTCCTGAAGACAGGGGCTGCAGAAAGATCCCTTCTATACCCACGGAGGCCAGGAACACCACGAGGGGTTCGTGCGACATCAAGAGGCTTCCAGGGCAAGAAGGCTTAAAGAACAGATTCTCTCCCCTGTATGTGATCTAGCTACTTCTAGTAAGTAGGCAATTCAGATATACATCATCATTTGGAAATATTACTGTTTGTCTCAATATACTGCGCAATGTTTGTTCTCTGCTTGATATCTTTAATATGCAGGATCAAGTACAACACATGAGAAGAACCATCTGTTTTGATGAACTGTGAACTGAGTTTGTGCCCAACTGGACTTTTCAGGTTGTAACCATTGAACTATCATTTCATCACTTGGCACCATTTGGGACTTTATATACATTATTTTTTTCCATTTTTTCAGAGATATAAGAGATGTCTCAGTAGATTACCAGGCAGCTTAGTTTAGTAAGTGCACAGCACTGTTATAATAGCATTAGGTTTAGCGCTTTACACAGTATATTTGTAATTTAAACTCCCATGAGGAAGTGCTTAATGGTGGAACCCGTACCACACTTAAACAAACGCAGCACCCCCCCCCCGCCCCCTCCCCCCCCCCACTCCAAAACCCCGCCGGCCAAAAAGAGGGACCTATAAGAAAATGAGAGAGACAAACTAGTCAAAAGTTAGAGGTCCTACGGGGTATGCACAAAGTCCTCAGACGCAGAGAACCAGCATGAGAGAGGCAGAGGCGGAATCATGGAAGGAGACCCCCCCGAACTCCCCCCCCCTCCTTCTCTCTCTTCTTCTCCCCCTCTTTTTGTTTGTCTCTCCCCTCCGACTTCTGGCCGGAGACCCCCTCCCTGTCTGTCTGTCCGTCTACCCCGTATGTCCAAAACCCTCTACCCAATTACAAAGTTGAATGACACATGCAGTAAGCTGATAATGTTTGTTCTTACAAGCTTTTTCACTGTATGCATATTATGTACTGAACAAAATAATAAAAAATATAAGTTGAAAAAAAAAAAAAAAACACATAAGAAATGTACTCACAATATGTACATAGAACGAATTCACATAAGGGTTTACTTGAGGCAGTAGATTAGTCTGGAATCGGATGGTAAGATTGCAGCCACTTCAGAGTTCCCCCTCGTCGGATCGCGATGGAGAGCGTCTGACGTCACGTCCGGTCAGGAAGCTGTCGCACTACAGCGAAACGCGTAAAGCCTCCCACAGCATAGCTGTACTACAGTTTTTTGCTGCTCCACAACTGAAGGCACCGAGTCTGCCCTGCGCTTTTGCCGTCCGCTTCCTGGTTCGCTCAAACCGGAAGTCGTCAGTCCCTGACCGGACGTGACATCAGACACTCTCCATCGCGATCCGACGCGATCTTTTTGATCTACACTATGGTCTCTCCTTGTCTTCTATGAAATTCAACGTGCGTGGAAGTCTTCACGAATCATCATCAATTTCAACTCCTGTGTTTGCTGTTTTATCACTTACTTGTTGTAAGTAGGCATTCTTTTAGAGCCAAGACTTACCTGCACCATTATAGTGTTAACTTGCTGCACCATCATTGTTTGCTCTTCTTTTTTGGGTGTTCCTGATACCATCGCTCCCTTCCTACCCTGGATGCTATACAATGCACTTCAATACCAACACCCCAACCCAGCGCACTATTCATGTCACAATGCACTAGCTGTGTTAGCTTTTTTAAATAACACAGCATTGAACCTATTCACTTGAACTGTGTTACACTAAATGAATAGCCACGCATTGTACTGAATGATTTAAGCTGGATTTTAGTGCTCCAGGCTGCAGTGATTGGTTCACTGAATATCAGAAGGTATGTCATGTTTTTAAATCAGTAAGAGACTAACAAACTGCTTCTCCAGATAAGTTCTACACATACTGAGCAAAAGACTTCAGCTTTCTGCCATTCTGTGGGAGGAATTCTGTGAGTGATGCATTAAACACCCCAGTATTTCAAATATTGCACACCAAACACTTCACTGTTGCAGATAAATGAGTTTTTCACTGTGGAAACATTCTATTTTTCAGCCGTGTTAGTAAGTCGTACGTCAGACCTGGCCTCAGAATAGGAATGAATGGAACAGACAGGTCAGAATTTCCACGTTTTTGAGTCTCCGGGGTTCTGGGTAGGATCCTGTGTGTGACTGGGATAATGTCGATTGACCAAAATCCACACTGTATGTACAGTAGATCATATAGGACAAGGGTGGCCAACTCCAGTCCTCAGGGGCCACCAACAGGTCAGGTTTTCAGGATATCTCTGCGTCAGCACAGGTGGCTCAATCAGTGGCTCAGTCTTTGATTGAGCCACATGTGCTGAAGCAGGGATATCATTAATACCTGGCCTTCTGGTGGCCCTTGGTATAGTTAATGAGCTCTACATCTCAAATAGGTTTTCCAAGTATACCAACAACATCTTTCAAGCAGCTTCATGCGTATCTTCACACAGTTGTGTGAGATACTGTATACTGGGAGGGAGGCGGGGGGGAGAGAAGGGTGCATGCTTAAAAAAATATATGTTCATTTTAAAGAAACAGAATCAGCCAAATTTTTGCTTTAAGAATAGTTATACAGTATTTATTCAAGGAATACAACGGGATTGTTTAATGAGCTAGAGATGCGGTTTTGGATGCTACGAGAGATTCCACCTTGACAGACCTCACTGCTCCTGTAATCATTTCTTGTTACCTTAATAAATGCATTGAAAGGATTGTGAGAAAGTGATTTCTGAATACAAACAGGGCCTTTCCTTGCAATGACCTGCTGCGTCCTTCCCCTATAGCACTGCCACAGAACCGCTTGTATACTTCACTATATGAAACAGTATACTCACCATAATCATCTAACAGGATGTTCTCTGGCTTCAGATCTCTAAATAAAAGATAAAAGATGAGAGGTTGAGTCGTGATCTGAATTGTTCTTGCTGCCGACATGTATATATCTCAGATGTTGTGTTCACTATCATAGAAGCCGCTGAATTTGTGGTGGAAAGGGTGTGGATTGTCTGCAGGCTGTGCAGTCACAGTGCTATGCGGTATTCATTGGCATTAATCAGGACTAGAAATATGCTACACAGGTCTACAATGTTTAAATAGAGTTTAACATCAATTGTAGGGGGTCCTAATTCGTGGTCTATGGACAGACAGAAGTAGATCAGTGTCATGTCACAGAGCAGTATCTGTGACTTGTGTGTTTGGGGCGATGTGTCTGTGTGTTTGTCAGGGTGTGGTTTGTGAGTGTTATGCTTTTTGTGTAGCGTTGTAGTTACAAATCAGTGTGTGGTGTTATTACGTTTTATCCGTACCAGTCTATACAATATACTGTAGAGCAGGGATTCTCAAGGCCTCTCACCAGGTCAGGTTTTAAAAGCTATCCCTATTTCAGCACAGGTGGCTCAATCAGTGGCTCAGACTTTGATTGAGCAACCTGTGCTGAAGAAGGCTCTTTGATTGAGCCACCTATGTTGAATCTGGGATATCCTTAAAACCTGACCTGTTGGGGGCGGGGGGGGGGAAGAGTTGAGAACCCCTTCTGTAGAGTTTATTGGTCCCCCAATGGTTGGAGTTGTCTCTGTTAATTGGGGGCATATGAACTGCCTGGAACCCAGAGCCATTGCTTAGTCAGCTGTGCCAGCAGTCTCTCCGCCCCATCTCTTGGCCTTTGTCCCACAGTGTGTGTCTGAGAGTCTCACCGGTACACAATGCTCTCATGGTGAAGGTCCCCCAGCCCGCACAGTATCTCAGCTGCATAGAAGGAGGCCCTCTCCTCCTGGAAGCCAGGGTTCCCCATGCTATAGATATGAAACTTCAGATCTCCTCCATTCATTAATGTCAGGACCAGGCACAGAGCGTCCTTTGTCTCGTAGGCATAAGCCAGGTTTACCTTGAAAAAAGAAAAAGGCTCTGATTGACCCGCAGACGTATTCCTACACTTGCCCTTACACTATCTTAAGGATGTTTCTATCCCAACTCACTTCTACCAGTCTATATCTTACTAAACTAGGCCTAAATCCACTAACCCCGGGGTTCTCATGGGCCCCCAACAGATCAGGTTTTCAGGATATCTCTGCTTCAGCACAGGTGGTGCAGTCAAAGACTGAGCCACTGATTGAGTCACCTGTGCTGAAGCAGGGATATCCTGAAAACCTGACCTGTTGGGGGTCCTTGAGGACTGGAGTTAAGAACACCTACAATCAGGTGTTTAAAGTTTTGTATATTGTACAGAACAACCTAACTTTATATCAACAGGAATGATACCAAATGATGTAACAATGAGGGGTGGGGGTTTCATTTTCACTTCTCCTTTTAACTAATGATCCCATGTGCTTCTGCTCGACCACACCACTGTGGGCCCAGCTTATCTAGTTCCAGTTAGTTGTTTCCGCAGTGCGTACTGTACATGGAATACGTACATTATTGCTGTGAAAAGCTTTACATTTAAGGTTTTAATAAAGTTGGTGCCCGAATAGAATTGGGGATACATCAACTCCCGGCGGGCTGCATCCATGCTGGGGAGACCGTGCGGCACCATCACATTGCCTCAAGGCATTGATCACGCCCATAGGCCACGCGTGCGACAGCAGGAGGGGGCGCGCGGTGTGCGGGGAATCGGTTCAATCTGATTCCTCGGCTCGACGGGCAGGTCACGTGAGTGATTCGCCCAATGAGGGCGAACCAGCTCCGTGACGTCACAGAAACGCCCACCACGGCGCGTCTACCTTGGCCACAAAATGCTCCCGTTTAACGTGGGTGACATCACCACATGCACGCCTCCCCGCGCGGTCTTCGTCTGTATGGACGCAGCTTATGAACAGAGTGAGCAACTGTATCCCCTTGATACACATGCACTGCTCTCTGAGCGTACTCGCCTTGCACATACACTACATGTGGGGTTCTACGCATTATTCTCTCGTTGTTACTGTAACTAAGTATCAGAGAGCTGTGCACACTGCAGCATCCTAATCACATACCAGGTTAACCGGGACTGCTAACAGCAGTATATATACACAGCAGATTAGCCGGGACTGCACACAGCAGTATATATACACAGCAGGTTAGCCGGGACTGCACACAGCAGTATATATACACAGCAGGTTAGCCGGGACTGCACACAGCAGTGTGTATACACAGCAGGTTAGCCGGGACTGCACACAGCAGTATATATACACAGCAGGTTAGCCGGGACTGCACACAGCAGTATATATACACAGCAGGTTAGCCGGGACTGCACACAGCAGTATATATACACAGCAGGTTAGCCGGGACTGCACACAGCAGTATATATACACAGCAGGTTAGCCGGGACTGCACACAGCAGTATATATACACAGCAGGTTAGCCGGGACTGCACACAGCAGTATATATACACAGCAGGTTAGCCGGGACTGCACACAGCAGTATATATACACAGCAGGTTAGCCGGGACTGCACACTGCAGCATCCTAATCACATACCAGGTTAGCCGGGACTGCACACAGCAGTATATATACACAGCAGGTTAGCCGGGACTGCACACAGCAGTATATATACACAGCAGGTTAGCCGGGACTGCACACAGCAGTATATATACACAGCAGGTTAGCCGGGACTGCACACAGCAGTATATATACACAGCAGGTTAGCCGGGACTGCACACAGCAGTATATATACACAGCAGGTTAGCCAGGACTGCACACAGCAGTATATATACACAGCAGGTTAGCCGGGACTGCACACAGCAGTATATATACACAGCAGGTTAGCCGGGACTGCACACAGCAGTATATATACACAGCAAGCTAGCCGGGACTGCACACAGCAGTATATATACACCGCAGGCTAGCCGGGACTGCACACAGCAGTATATATACACAGCAGGTTAGCCGGGACTGTACACAGCAGTATATATACTGTACACAGCAGGTTAGCCGGGACTGCACACAGCAGCAGGTTAGCCGGGACTGCACACAGAAGCATCCTAAGCATATACCAAGTTAGCCGGGACTGTGCACAGCAGAATGTATACACAGCAGGTTAGCCGGAACTGTGCACAGCAGTATGTATACACAGCAGGATAACCGGGACTGCACACAGCAGTATATATACACAGCAGGTTAGCCGGGACTGCACACAGCAGTGTGTATACACAGCAGGTTAGCCGGGACTGCACACAGCAGTGTGTATACACAGCAGGTTAGCCGGGACTGGTCACAGCAGTGTGTATACACAGCAGGTTAGCCGGGACTGCACACAGCAGTATATATACACAGCAGGTGTATTTACCTTGATGCACAGAGCTGTACTTACCACAAATCGGCTGGTGACTTTCTCTAGAATCTGCTTCTCATTCAGGGCCATGGACTCCCCTTTCCGCTTCTTGATCCTCTTCTTCTCTAACCTCTTGCAAGCGTACATCTTTCCCGTGGCTCGGACCTGGCAGGCACACACCTGCCAATCACATGTTTATTATCTGGGCTACTGACTCTTTGCTGCGTACCACGGGCTAGGAGGAGCCAGTCCTGTATAATACACTGTGGACCTCCCCACATTATATAAATGGAGAGAAATTCTGTCCCGAGATGCAAACATTGATACATCCCATTGTAATATGTGTGTTATCTCCTCCTGTTGTCCAAAATAAAGACTCTTTGTATCACTTATTGATGCAAGCACAGTAAAATAGAAGAAAATGACCATGAGCTATTGATACAAAATGTAAATCAGTGGTTTCTCAGCCTCTTCTCAGGTCACTGAGCTATAGCACATTTTTGGGAAAACCAACAATATCTTATTCATATCCAATCTGTGTATTCCCCTGTGCGCAAAATGCGTTGGTTATTCCCACTAAAGTCTATTGTGTCCAGTCATCACCCAGAGAAGGTTTGAGGACAACTGATTTAAACAACTATTTTTCAGTAAACATCCTATTTTTGGAAATTGACACATAACCCCCGATATCTTATACACTTTGCCTCCTCTTCTCTTATCTGTTGGACAGACAACATTGATGGGGAATATATTCCCCAAACTCACCTCCCCAAATCCGCCTTTCCCGAGAACTCTGTATTGGCGAAAGGTGTTCTTCGTTACTGGCTGCCTGGAAGATAAGTCAGTTTTCAGAGTTCATATTGCTATACACCAGGAGTGGCCAACTCCAGTCCTCGTGGGCCACCAACAGGGCAGGTCTTAGGGATATCCCTGCTTCAGCACAGGTGGCTCAATCAGTGGCTCAGTCTTTGACTGAGCCACTGATTGAGCCACCTGTGGTGAAGCAGGGATATCCCTAATACGTGGTCCTTGTGGACTGGAGTTGGCCATTCCTGCCCTACACGGTTTCATACACTGATTTAATAACTCCTTGGTAGCCAGATGCTCATCACTGACCCCATGGCCTTTCAGGTAATGTAGCAAATGCCACTGGAGTTTTAATAAAGCAAGGCAGCACGCACTCATCCATAATCTTAATTTCATCATTTAGATATGCAGTCGCGCTTAACGCAAAAATATTTTAGTTTTACCAATCTTAGGCAGTTGTAAAGAAAAAAATGAATGCAAGATTGAAGCTAATGTTATAGGATGAACCTAGGCTTATTGTATTATTCCTCATAAGATAAGACACATATTATACAGGGGGTCCTCGGTAATCCAACGGAATCCGTTCTGGAAGTAGCGTTGGATAGTTAAACCGTTGTAAAGTGAGTCCCATGTTAATCAGTGGCGGTGAGCGTTGGATAACGCATTCAGGCGTCGGATAACGCATTCAGGCGTTGGATAACGGCCCATAGGGTTAGTAAAGCGTTGGATATGCCCTTCGTTGTAAAATGAAACATTGGATAGCGAGGACTACCTGTATGTCTGTTCTCCATATGCATTGTGTGTAACTTTGTTACAGTCCAGTGTTCCTGCTCCCTGTAGCTGCTCAATGCATCAGGCACATCTCCCTTTCTCACCTTTCCAGCCATTTCCATTGCAGGAAGCGATCAAAGTACATGCTGTCCAGGTAGCTCTGGAAGGGCTCTCCGCTCAGGAAGTCATAGACAGATCTATCTCAGAGGGAGAAGGAGAAGCCTTTTATAGTCCAGAACCAGGTCTTCTTACCAGCAGACAATCCACATAGTCCATCAGACCTCAGCAGTTGGGAGTCTCACGACTGCCATTCTTGCCTTATTATTATGCAATACTTGCCTCAATCTGCCTTATGGCTACGATTATACCAGATGCCGCTGAGCGGCAGCGCGATCCGGTGACGTCCCCCTCACGCTGCCGCCGAGCGGCATCTTGATTATACCAGGGAAACTGCAAAGCGGAGGCATGGCCGTGAGCGGTTCGCCCTCATTGGCTGGAACCGCTCACGTGATGGGGCGTCACCAACCAAGAACAAATTTGAGGATCGCGCCAGTAGACATCCGCCCTGCAGCTCCACACGGCACGCGCGCCGCAGCAGGTATATGCGCTGCTAATGGGTTTTTTTATGTTGTTTTTCAGGCGCATGGCACCACTACACACAGCACCGCTACACGCAGCACCGCTACACCGCTACACGCAACACCGCTACACGCAGCACCGCTACACGCAGCACCGCTACACGCAGCACCGCTACACGCAGCACCGCTACACACAGCACCGCTACACACAGCACTGTGCGCATTTTTCTGTATAATCACGGCCTAGTGTGGTAAGCTATGGTTTAGAGAGCACGCACCCCCCAAACTTAAAATGTCATAACTGCTAATTGTATTTCTTTATTAACTATTTTTGTTAATGTTCTTATTCATGATACAGCCCCCTGGAAAAGCTTGTGTGTGTTTTATATATTTACCTATTTAATGTATTTAACTGGGGATGATAGTAGAAGGCTGTGGTAGGGGGATTCGGGAATGTGCATTTAGGCTGCTGTAACTTTTCTCTGGGGAAAATGTGTGGCAAATTGGAAGTGTTTATGAATACGCAGAATAAATACGTGCAGGGTGGTCCATTTCCAAAAGGGCAAAAAATGACACTCTGAACATCAGTTCATTGCTTAGAGTATGACAGATTAAGAGACACTTACTTTGCACAGTGACAAAAAATCTCTTTGTATGGACTGATCTCCAGCTTCTCCTCCATTTGGTGGACAATGTCTTGACCAACTTCAGAGACATAAACTGGGGACTGGGGCAGGAGAAGAGCAAGTCACATTGTGTGAGCAAGATCAATATGTTTCATGCTGAAAACCCACACTATGGCCAACCTACTCCCCACCCCCCACCCCTCCATATATACCATTATGAGACTACAGTCCAGTCTTGTTTCTATAAATCTCCATGTGCCATAGAAATTCAGGATTACTGCCAACCAGAATCAGAAGACAAGGACTGGACCAGGTTCTCATGATGACATGAAGTCAAGTTGCCAATATTGCTGAACCCAGTCTGGCCACATTGGAACACATAAACCTGTTTGGAATAAGCTATGTGGATCTTGGAAATAAACAGCGGTAATTTCTTATATTCCTGCTCTGCTCCTAATTTGGGGTGTCTGAAGTTTGGGGATTCTGACTCCAAAATACATGACTCTGGTCTTGCTGAAGATACCACATGGAACTCAGTGGCCTCATGGATATATATATTAACAAAAAGCTTTAAGGCCCGTATTTAGTAAGTGGTGGTATTCTGTAACACACCTTCTAGCACCAGAAGGCATCTGATTGCCGGCTTAAGTCAATGGGCCATAAGGAGTCTTCTGGCGCCAGAAGGTGTCTTACAGAATAGCACTGCTTAGTAAATATGGGTTTAAATGTACAATGATACTCATTGTCTGCTGATGTCACAATGTAATAAGCCTTATTATGTTATCTTCTTTGAATCTTACCTTTCCTTCTCATGAGATCTGCTCACCAGTAGATGGGTCTGTGGATGGGAGCAGAGAGCGCTCTGGAGTTCTACCATTGGACCACCAAGAAAAAACACACTCCCGCATGGTGCTCGCATCATCACTCAGTGTGAGCTTTTTCCCTGTGCTGTGTTACAGCGTGAGAAACTCCCCCACTCTATGTACTGGGCTGGACTCAATGGATGTGTGCAGTCCTTAAGATTACAGCTTTTGTTTGCCTCATTCTTCCACCATGAGCTGTCTAGGCTTGGACTGGTTCCATATGCATATGCCCTGAGATATTCACTCCTCGATGCACCTCTTTGGCTATTGAGTGGTTAAATATGGGGTACAAGTTCCAGATACCCACTACTGTTACTTACCTCTGGGGTGAGGTATTTCAGTATGATCTCTTTTCCTTTCTCTCCTAGTTTTTCATCGGGTGTGACTTCATACTCTGCCTGGAACAGAGATGAGGGAGGGTGGGTGAAAAAGGAGTGAAGAAAGAAGGAATGAAAAGGAAGAGAGACAAGGAGAGGAGAAAAGGGTAAGGAGAGGCTCATTGGGGGGAAGAGGAGGGAAAGAATGGCGAAGAAGAAACAGGAAATGGGAAGGAGGGTGGGAATGGCGAAGAAAAGAGGAGATAAAAAAAAGAACGGGGAAAAATAAAGACAATAAACATGCAAGTTAAAAGATACACGCCGTAATATCAAACTTTTGACTTAACAATTTCTGCCAAAAAAAAAACAGATCGGCTTTTGAAACTAATATAGGAGATTTTAAAATAAAAAACTGTATCAAACTGTTGTTCTAGAATTTTACATATTAGAAAAAGAAAAAGTTTTTAAATGTGCACTAATTTAACTGTGTCTGCAGGGGCCCATCCACCCCCTGGTACTGCCAGGGACATGCAGGGGCCCATCCACCCCCTGGTACTGCCAGGGACATGCAGGGGCCCACCCACCCCCTGGTACTGCCAGGAACATGCAGGGGCCCATCCACCCCCTGGTACTGCCAGGGACATGCAGGGGCCCATCCACCCCCTGGTACTGCCAGGGACATGCAGGTGCCCATCCAGCCCCTGGTACTGCCAGGAACATGCAGGGGCCCATCCACCCCCTGGTACTGCCAGGGACATGCAGGGGCCCATCCACCCCCTGGTACTGCCAGGAACATGCAGGGGCCCATCCACCCCCTGGTACTGCCAGGGACATGCAGGGGCCCATCCACCCCCTGGTACTGCCAGGAAGATGCAGGGGCCCATCCACCCCCTGGTACTGCCAGGGACATGCAGGGGCCCATCCACCCCCTGGTACTGCCAGGAACATGCAGGTGCCCATCCACCCCCTGGTACTGCCAGGAACATGCAGGGGCCCATCCACCCCCTGGTACTGCCAGGGACATGCAGGGGCCCATCCACCCCCTGGTACTGCCGGGGACATGCAGGTGCCCATCCAGCCCCTGGTACTGCCGGGGACATGCAGGGGCCCATCCAGCCCCTGGTACTGCCAGGAACATGCAGGGGCCCATCCACCCCCTGGTACTGCCAGGGACATGCAGGGGCCCATCCACCCCCTGGTACTGCCAGGAACATGCAGGTGCCCATCCACCCCCTGGTACTGCCTGGAACATGCAGGGGCCCATCCACCCCCTGGTACTGCCAGGGACATGCAGGGGCCCATCCACCCCCTGGTACTGCCGGGGACATGCAGGTGCCCATCCAGCCCCTGGTACTGCCGGGGACATGCAGGGGCCCATCCAGCCCCTGGTACTGCCGGGGACATGCAGGGGCCCACCCACCCCCTGGTACTGCCAGGGACATGCAGGGGCCCATCCACCCCCTGGTACTGCCAGGGACATGCAGGGGCCCACCCACCCCCTGGTACTGCCAGGAACATGCAGGGGCCCATCCACCCCCTGGTACTGCCAGGGACATGCAGGGGCCCATCCAGCCCCTGGTACTGCCGGGGACATGCAGGGGCCCATCCACCCCCTGGTACTGCCAGGGACATGCAGGTGCCCATCCAGCCCCTGGTACTGCCAGGAACATGCAGGGGCCCATCCACCCCCTGGTACTGCCAGGGACATGCAGGGGCCCATCCAGCCCCTGGTACTGCCGGGGACATGCAGGGGCCCATCCACCCCCTGGTACTGCCAGGGACATGCAGGGGCCCATCCACCCCCTGGTACTGCCAGGGACATGCAGGTGCCCATCCAGCCCCTGGTACTGCCAGGAACATGCAGGGGCCCATCCACCCCCTGGTACTGCCAGGGACATGCAGGGGCCCATCCACCCCCTGGTACTGCCAGGAACATGCAGGGGCCCATCCACCCCCTGGTACTGCCAGGGACATGCAGGGGCCCATCCACCCCCTGGTACTGCCAGGAAGATGCAGGGGCCCATCCACCCCCTGGTACTGCCAGGGACATGCAGGGGCCCATCCACCCCCTGGTACTGCCAGGAACATGCAGGGGCCCATCCAGGAGCTGGTACTGCCAGGAAGATGCAGGGGCCCATCCACCCCCTGGTACTGCCAGGGACATGCAGGTGCCCATCCACCCCCTGGTACTGCCAGGAACATGCAGGGGCCCATCCACCCCCTGGTACTGCCAGGAACATGCAGGGGCCCATCCAGCTGCTGGTAGAAATGTTATGATGTTATTTCGCGTAAAAAAAAAAAATCAAAGACGGGGATGATGCTAATACGTGTTTTGTTGCAGGTATTGTCCCAGCAGTTGGCGGGGGCAGGAGGGGGTGGTGGTGACGGTGGGCTCTTCTTGTGCAAAGGAGAAAGTGCTAGCGCACATTACAACTTCCAATATCCCCCCTGTGCACCCGTAGCGAATCAAACAGTTACGTGGGATATATGCTATATCACTATGATATTAGCAGCCTATGGCTGTGCATGGACGGGTACTTTCTGGTTTGCAGATACATTGGCAGTGGAGAATGACATTACCAGGACTGTTTTTATAGGATAACTTATTGCAACCATTTTATTTGATCCACAAGGAACTCCATAGAGTAATTCTGCGATTTCTAGGAATGAGGCTGGGATACTAACCAGGAGGGGATAAATACTGCTTCTACCACATTTCTTTATTTAAAGCTAAGTAACTTATTGTACTTTAGATATAAATGAATATTAACTGCATATACAGGGTCTGGTACCTTTTTTTTCCCTACAAAAAAATCACAGACTTTGCTACAGTGTGTGTGTGTGTGTGTGTGTGTGTATGTATGTATATATATATATATATATATATACATACTGTAGCAAAGTCTGTGATGTTTTGTGTATATATATATATATATATATATATATATATATATATATATATATATATATATATATAATTACACTGCAGGGCTGTGTAAAAGTTAACAACAACACCATGAAATTAAACTCAACAGAACTGCTTTAACTGTCAAGGAAAGAAATAAGAGATTTACTTGATACGATATGGTCTACGTTATTTTTATTAATAAAATGATCACTTTTGATTCTATTACGCCCATTTTGATTCATTTATTTTATTTATTATTATTACTCTATTTGTTTCCTCTCTCCCCTCCATCTCATACACATAGTTTTGCTTTGATATATATATATGACCCCAATTCTTACCTTAATTATTAATGTCAGGCTTTACATTTTAATAAGAGGAACATAACATTTGTGTTCACATTGTTTACATTTCATTTATAATACATATTTTACGTTAACATAACGTGTTTGCACCCACATTTGTACATACTTCCTGCTTCTCGTTTTGTTTTATGTGTATCAAATACATTTAAATATATTAAAAAGAATAACTGAACAGGAGACAGTGCAGCGGGCATGTCACGGGTGCTGACATCACTGATTATACGGGGCTGGACGCTCCTGGCAATATGGGTTATTAAATCCCTCTGTGTGATCTCATTGGTTTTACCACTGCATCCAGGAAGTGGATGAGGCATTCAAGTTCCGGCTGTGCCTCGCAGAACTGTCGGAATAAGTGTCGCCCAATCGGCTGCTTCTCACACAGGTTGTAGTAATCTCTTCCTGCAAAACAATGAGGACAGTGAGATGCAGGCGATAGGGTGCACTTCATTAAAGCATCCCTGCACCCTTCCCCTAAATAATTATAGGAGCTGCCTATAACTAACCCTAATTCCCTCATATCATCCCTCCCCCTTGATATTCCTTTCACCCCTTTGGTGCTAAGGAGTAGAGATGGGCGAATCAACATAAATTCATTTCCCGGATTTTCGCCCCAAAATCAGTTTCGCGGTGTGAAATCCGTAGATGGATTTGGTCGGTTTTAATCCGCGCGGATTCATCAAAATCCGCCGCTGGATACAATCCCTGGACGGATTTGTAGGATCCAATCCGCCGAGTCAGCAATTCTTTGCCGGATTCTTAAGAATCCACGGATTGGATACTGCAAATCCACCCGCGAGTTGCGGAATCCGCGGAGTGTATTGGTAATAACAATAATCAAAGATCCGCAAAACGCAAATCGCCCTTTTTGAGATTGATCCACGGAAATCCGTGGACCAAAGGAACCGGCCGATCCAAATCCGCTCCCAAAAATTGTGCATATCTACTAAGGAGACAGTTAACCCCCCATTAATACAGAGCACTTTCATAGATCTGCCAGTGAACACCTTCTTCAGTCGCAGATTTCATCAACGGCCAACGTTTGATGCTGAGAGTTTACGAAGCGTCGCGACTTTAACCCCAGTTTTACTTTCATCAAGAAGAATGTGGGTTTGTTTGAAACTGTTCCGTTTTTCTGTTTCAGGAGCACAGCTGTTGCATAAATATTTTGAGAGGTCAACGTTTTATTCGAAGATTTTACAGCTTTAAAACTTGAAATAAGACACAGTGCCACTACTCCTTGTTGTACCCTTACATACAATCCAACGCAGCATATGAGTATCTCCGTGCCTGATACTATACACCTCTTACATGGACCGTGGCCCCCTGCAGACGCACTTACTAGAACATCTTCCTAGTGCTTGCACGTTCTTCCTTCTCACCAATTAGATTGTAAGCTCTTCAGGGCAGAGACTCCCTTTCCTAAGTGTTACTTTTGTCTGAAGCACTGATTCCAATTATGTGTTATTTGTATTATTTGTTATTTATATGATTATGTCACGTGTGTTACTGCTGTGAAGCGCTATGTACATTAATGGCATTATATAAATAAAGATATACATATATACATACATACATACATTTCTTGGCCCCATTTGAATGACCTTAGTGTATTTCAAAGCCTTTTTAAGTCAGTAGCATTGTCTGCTGTTTACTAACCAGAAGCATGTTTGCTCAGCACAGATGGCATACGTCTCACGCACTACAACATCATTCAAGCGTCACCTAAAAACCACAGCTCATTTGAGACATAAATATTTGCAGCTGAGGACAACCCACCCTAATTCTCCTATAGGGATTTATCTCATGGGAAAAAAACATACATATTCCCCCAAATCCTGTTTGTTCACTACACTCCTGTCGCCTGTTTAATGTCCTTGAAAGAGAGCAGGCTGACAGTGCAGAGGATTAATGGCCTGTACTTATACAGATAATGCACACATTGTGGGACCAAACTTCATCGCAAGCTTCTCTTACGCACGAGACTGACCTCCGCGCTCGCTAGATTTGCATGCTTTGCTATGTTGGACTAAACACAGTATGGGACACCCTGGTTATTTTTATGCATCTAGTAGACTGCAAACTATCTCCCCAAATCACCAAGCTCTGTCGTCACAGGGGGGCTCAACTCCAGTCCTCAAGGCCCCCCAGCAGGTCAGGTTTTTAGGATATCCCTGCTCCAGCACAGGTGGCTTAGTCAGTCTCTGCTTCAGCACAGGTGGTTCAATCAGTGGCGCAGTCGAAGGCTGAGCCACTGATTGAGCCACCTGTGCTGCAGCAGGGATATCCTTAAAATCTGACCTGTTGGGGGTCTTGAGGACTGAAGTTGGCCGCCCCTGGGTTAGGACACTCGAATGGGCATTAACTTTTTAACCGCTGACTTGTATGGGAGGTAACGTCCTTCCGGGAGCGTTAACCCGTAACAGAGCTTGATGAACCGGGGGTTTGTGTAATAAGGAGGAAACGGACACCAGTATGCTGCAGTTTAGGTCAGTGGAGGAATACTGCTCTAATAATGGCACCACAAATGGGGGGGGGGGGGAGGGGGGAAGCCGGCCATTCCCCCCAAAAATGAAGTAGAGCTCTATTAACAATTAGTTTTGACATCAGTTTCAATTTCTAGGAAGAAGAGAAAGTAACAATATTTCAGGTCCACACAGGACCTTTCATCAGGTAAAAAAGCCCAAAATGGCACCAGAAGCTAAACAGGAAGTGAGGTAACTACCAATAAACACAGTGGCAATTGGTTAAAGTGCTACATCCCATGTGACCTAAATTCGATATATATATATATATATATATATATATATATATATATATATATATATAATACTGAGTTAAGTTATGGTGAGTAAAAAAAGTGACAAAAACCCTCCACAGGAAAGCAAATATGCAAATATAGCTGTATGCTCATCTGCATGTCTTAGGCAGGTCTGCAACCCCGCCTTTCCCCATTATCACCCAGCATACAGCACTTCCACTGCAGCAAGGGATTCTGGGAAATGACATGCAAATGAGCACACAGTGTCACTTTTTGCCTCAATAACCATTTTTAACATGGTTCTCAAAGCTGTGACCATGCAGCAAGCTTAAGCCTATAGGGAACCATGTTAAAAATGGTTATTGAGGCAAAAAGTGACACTGTGTGCTCATTTGCATGTCATTTCCCAGAATCCCTTGCTGCAGTGGAAGTGCTGTATGCTGGGTGATAATGGGGAAAGGCGGGGTTGCAGACCTGCCTAAGACATGCAGATGAGCATACAGCTATATATATATATATATATATATATATATATATATATACACACACATATACAAACTAACAAGTGTGATAGCATAAGCTGAAAGTGCTACTGTTTAACAGGGAATGGTTTCTTGCATTCTAATAATAATAAGAAACACCTGTCAATCTGATACATAGCCAAGAAATGTTAATAAATGTCAAAATAGATGTTAATGTGCAACAAAATAATACAAAATAGAACCTCAGTTTGCTCCTTTAATTGTAATGGACCAAAATAAATGCTACTTAGCCACTTAATCAATCTAATTAAGTGAAAATACATTTCTTTCCAATGTTTAGTATAATGGAAGAATAGACTATTTGCTCCACTGGGTATAATTTGATCAACGAGACATCAATTTTTTCCAATGCTTATAATGCAAAGCAAAGCTACTAATCCAGTTATATGAAACATTTAGTAATGCAGCACAATAGACATCAGTGGGTTATATTAAGTGTAATTGAGTCAAATATATATCAATTAGTTACTTTATGTAACTTGTTGAATGAAATTGAGATGAAGGCGCTACTAGGACAATAATGAAAGATTTCGATATAAATATGTTCAAGAAGACATCGCTATATTAAAAGTATTTATTTTCATTTTATGAAGGATTATAAAAAGCATTTTTATTTTCATTTAACAGCGACTTTGTCTTGTCATGACATAGTTTCCGAACAGCGGCGGGAGGGGTGAAAACAATAAGGGAATTAAAAAAGGACTTGGGATAGAAAACAAGGCTATCCTAGTGTGCAAGAAAGGATCCTAGGATCCAAGGCTATCCTAGTGTGCGAGACAGGATCCTAGGATCCAAGGCTATCCTGGTGTGCAAGAAAGGATCGTAGGATCCAAGGCTATCGTAGTGTGCGAGACAGGATCCTAGGATCGAAGGCTATCCTGGTGTGCAAGAAAGGATCGTAGGATCCAAGGCTATCGTAGTGTGAGAGACAGGATCCTAGGATCCAAGGCTATCCTAGTGTGCGAGACAGGATCCTAGGATCGAAGGCTATCCTAGTGTGCGAGAAAGGATCGTGGGATCCAAGGCTATCGTAGTGTGAGAGACAGGATCCTAGGATCGAAGGCTATCCTGGTGTGCAAGAAAGGATCGTAGGATCCAAGGCTATCGTAGTGTGAGAGACAGGATACTAGGATCCAAAGGCTATTCTAGTGTGCGAAAAAGGATCCAAGGATTCAAGGCTATCCTAGTGTGCGAGAAAGGATCCTAGGATCCAAGGCTATCCTAGTGTGCGAGAAAGCATCCAAGGGTATCCTAGTGTGCGAGAAAGGATCCTAGGATCCAAGGCTATCCTAGTGTGCGAGAAAGGATCCAAGGCTATCCTAGTGTGCGAAGAAGCAGATGATCGATGCCGCCACCACTACTAGAAGCACAGACTCACCAGGAAGTGGTTGTAGATTAAAAAAAACTTTATTGGCTACATAAAACGGATATCTTGACAAACACTAGAGACCTCCTCCTCCCGCGCGTTTCAAGCAAGGCTGCTCTTTCGCAAGGAGTGTAAATAGTACGTGATTCCTTGAGTCACAGACGGCTCACATTTTCTGTATCCTAGTGTGCGAGAAAGGATCCTAGGATCCAAGGCAATCCTAGTGTGCGAGAAAGGATCCTAGGATCTAAGGCTATCCTAGTGTGTGAGAAAGGGTCCAAGGCTATCCTAGTGTGCGAAAAAGGATCCTAGGATCCAAGGCAATCCTAGTGTGTGAGAAAGGGTCCAAGGCTATCCTAGTGTGCGAGAAAGGATCCTAGGATCCAAGGCTATCCTAGTGTGCGAGAAAGGATCCTAGGATCCAAGGCAATCCTAGTGTGTGAGAAAGGGTCCAAGGCTATCCTAGTGTGCGAGAAAGGATCCTAGGATCCAAGGCTATCCTAGTGTGCGAGAAAGACAGGGATTTATTGGGAGTCTGGGGTTTCAAAACAGATAGGAAAATGTCCCATTAATTGCCATGTTTCTATGGAGAAAGGAGACTTCGATATTGTAGTTATTGCTCAAGTTGACTTTGGGTGCAAATATATGATCTTTTTTTAGGCAACCTGCACGCGTGATTCAGCAGATGTTAGGTGAAAGATGTCAGTTTAACAACAAGTATGCAGGACTGGCTTGGAAAATCGCGGGGCCTGGTGCAAACTGGGTGTGGCCTCCTACCCTCCGCTGCAACCACGCAACAGGGGGGGCCCGGGTGAGGGTGCCGGGCCCGAGGCAGTTGCAACGATGGCACCGCCATCCTGCCAGCATTGTTGCAGTTACTGTATTTAACGACGTCACTTGACAGTATGTTTAAGCCATTGACACATCTGAGTGACCTTTCTGCTTCAGAAAACATTGCTTTATACTGGGAGAAGGATCTCCATGGGTGCGATTAAAATGTAGGGAATATTGTGCTCTCTCAGCTCGGCAACATAAAGAGACCTGTTAACCAACAGATTCCAAAAGTAATCTGCCAGATGTACTGAGAAGTGTTCAGTCATAGGCCACCTTACAAAGCAATTTGTTCCCGTAGGTTGTAATGTGCGTATGGCTTAGCACTGTTTAGTAAATCTGATCCAATGTGTCTGGGATCATCCAATAGGAACCCTTTAGGACTGAAGGAGCTGCTCAGTGAGTATATAACCTGACTCTAAAAACAATGACACCGCGTTAGAAGCAGGGGAGCCTGGTTCAAATCCCGGTGTCAGCTCCTTGTGACCTTGGGCAAGTCACTTTGTCTACCTTGTAAGCTAGTTGGGACAGGAACTCATTGTACCGGCAACATTTTATGTACAATGCTAAGTACACTGCCAGTGCTATATAAGAAAACTATATATATATATATATATATATATATATATATATAATCAAAAAATAAATAGATGATACCGTTCTGTGGCTAACGAAATGCTTTTATTTGTGCGAGCTTTCGAGATACACTGATCTCTTCTTCCGGCGATGTTACAATGAATGAAGCAAGGATAACTTAAAAACAGTGTCTCTTGGAATGTTATCTGTGCTTGTCCTTCCCCCGTGTGGATGTGTTTTATGGCTAGAGGTGTCAAAGGGTAACTGAAAGCAAGTGAAGAAAGAGTGTGTATGTGTATCAGTGTGAATAATGTATGGAGAGCTCTCCAAGCATGAGCGCCGTGTGTCCTTAAAAGTTTCGCATACGCTCGCGGGGGGCAGGCGGGGACGCTGCAGGGGAAGCTGAGCGCGCTAGAAAGTTTAAAAAATGTGTTTACCCGAGTGCCGGTGAGCGTGTGGGCAAGTATGCAAGTCACCTCGCCAAGCGCCGCCCGCTCAGCGCTAGCGGGGACGCAGCCTTACATGTCTATAGGGCACTGAATGAGTTACAGGAGCTTCCGGACGTGAGAATGTTGCTCTGCTTTGCAAACCACCAAATGTCTGGCAGGAAAAACATCTAAACTCCGGTCTTAACAGGCACAAATACTGTAAGTGCCCCCCGTTTACTATAAATTGTTGCATCATGAGAGAATTTCAAAATATGCCCAAAACCGCTCTCTTTCTGTTTCTGTGCCTTCATTTGCATGCAATTATACAACATCAGCTTAAAACCCACCCTACCAAATTCTGGGAAAACCTTTAGTAACCCGGTCTGGGAGCAAAATGTTACGTTATTCGCAGGAGTTTAGGAATGTGTAACTGTTTTTAGGGTTGTTACTTGTATCTTGCTTTCTTAACTAACATTTTTTGTGAGTATTTCAAATTATATGAATAAATACCGTATAGATCTACATATATGTGGTATACTGTATATTATTGGTGACTGCAACATGGAGTTTAATATTTTATACTAATGACCCCAAAAAATACACTACCCGTGCAACGATGTTACACTGTGATATAATAACACGGTGCCACTGAGTAGCAGCTTAGTACAGACAACCAATGGATGACAACCTATCCTATAAATATTAATACTAAAATACTGGGCCAATTCCAGCACATAGTGGGGCGACATTTAACTAGTACAATAAGATACATGTGTTTATTTAGGGTGGGTGGGACATATTCTTCATTTTTCGATATATAGAAAAAACAAGGTGCAGAAGACACAACGTGTCACGCAGGTTAATGATTATTCTGGGGGGGGGGGTGTATAAACTCTCCAGACTAGCCATGTGGACCCCAAGCTCTAATATAGCTCTTATTATTATTAATATATCATAGTATCATAGTAAAATTTGGAGGTGGTGCATGGAGCAATAAGATGAATATTCCAACTTTATATGAATCAGTTAATAAGGTCAATATAATTGTAGGTTTGGTGCTGTTTAGATATAATGGATAATGAATAAATATTTTTTGTTATATTGGAATCACCATATTTTAAACGTATGTGGATGGGGAATTGTCTTATTTATAAAGTGTCTATGATTTACAATGATGTCATTTCGTATTAAAGACCAACAGTAACATGAAGAAACATATTTGCATCTTCACTCTCCTCCCTGCGCTGCGATGCTTATGGGTGGAATATAACCCTGCCTTTATAGGACACCCATGTGAAAAACCTTCTTGAGATTATAGTATACAGAGGCTTCACAAGTCTCTTTTTTTTTTTTTTTAATTAGTGTTTTATTATTTTCAAAACATAAAAGGAGGGTGGGGGGAAGGGGATGGGGATACAGAAAATAAAAAGGGTGGGTAGGGGGGTACATCCGCAACGGTCTCCACGCAAGGACTGGTCGACCAATGATATATATTTACATACACTTTATAGAATAGGAGTATAATCAATCTGATTAATACAGATCTCTGAATTCACAGTCTAAATAAGATTTGGGTTTTGCGATACATAGGTCGCCCAGGGGTTCCACGTTGTCAGAAAACTGTTATATCTATCGTGGATTAAACAAGTGAGTCTCTCCATGGTCATAACAAGATTCATTTTTGGAAGTCTCTTTTATGAGTGTAATCAAGTCAAGGGTACTCAGGGTACTCAGGGTACTCAGGGTTGCCACCACTCCGGGTTTCACCCAGAGACTACGGGTTTTGACAAGCATCTCCGGGCTACGGGTTTACCTAGTAAACCTCCGGGTGGTGGCAACCTTGGGCGGGTGGGCAGGCGGTGGCGTCTTCCGGCATCTTCCCCCTGCAAACACTGGCAATATGGCTGCGCGGCGGCAAATGGTGCTGCGTTGCCACGCCAATGGGAATGCCAAGTGACGTAACTGCATCACGTGACGCCCACCGCCATGACAACGAGATGCTATTTGACGTCACGTCGTGACACCATGGCAACACAGCCATATTGAAGTGAGTTGCAGGGGAAAAAATGACAGGAGGTAAGTGATTTATTTAAAAAATAAATAAAAAAAAACTCCGGGTTGGCCTTCAGTGGAAGCTGGCAACCCTGAATGTACTCTGTACATGTAAAGAAGAGACCTGGGAGGTTTGTAATGTTTTGCACCTTATAATTTAATCTATGAAAACTCTCATGTTTGTCTCCTAAATCGACACTTCACCAGGACTATCAAGGTTACTAGACATTTTAATTACATACAGTGGCCCCTTGCAGACGCACTTACCAGAACACCCTCCTTCTGCCTCTGTAAGTTCTCCCCACTTGCCACTTGGATTGTAAGCTCTTCGGGGCAGGGACTCCCTTTTCCTATTGTTTTATGTCTGAAGCGCTTATTCCCATTATATTATTAGGTCACGTGTATTGAAAAGCGCTATGTACCTGGATGGCGTTATATAAAGATATACATACGTTCAATATATATAGTCCAGCCTATAGCCTGTGTGAAGTGGCGCTGTTTACATTATCACTATACCTGGACTTTCCAACCTCTATATTGCTGGAAGCTCCTGCAATTGAAGTCACCATGAGCTGAGTGAGAACTGGTGGCTCACCTGTATTTCTTCTGAGCTCTTCACACTGGCTGATGTGAGGGAATTTCAATATTTCCTTCCACTTCTTGCTTTTCCCTTTGCGTTTTCCACCTCCCCCTGTCGAAGGGTGAAGAAAATATTATTGTTATCATGTGACTGTTTGGTATGTATGATCTCGGGGAAGAAAGTAAGATGGAACACATGGAAAATAGATTAACATTCCTGCAATCTCTACAGTGGCCACAAGGATTTCACAGTTTGAGGTTCATGAAATGTTCACAAATAATGATATCTTATTCAAACCCCCTTTGATTTTGCAATGCCTAAGGTCCAGACTAACATCAGGACAGCGTAATCGGTAGGAGGACCAGCATGCAAGCCCTTGGATGTTGACTGAACATCATTAGGGCATACTAAAGTTTAAAGCAGGGCCCTTCAACTGGCAACCCCTGGGCCGAATACGGCCCATGAAGATCCTTGATGTGGCTCTCAGACTCTCAGCTGCCCAAGCAGCTAGTTAGAAAGCACTGAGCCCTACATGAAGTGCGCAATGACCGCAGGGCTCGGTCACCGGTTACGCCCCAGAGGGGGGAGGGAATATAGGCAGGCAGTGAGGGGTGGGAGACCATTCCGCGCCTGTCACTGTGTCTGTCCCAGGTGCAGGAGCTCTGCTAGAAGCTCCGGGCTGAAGCCTGTTCCAGGACGGAGGTAGGCTGCAGCGGTTGCTGCCCTGCGTCTTGGGTGGAGAGGGGGGGCGGAAGTGAGGCTCCATCTGAACCCTCTAGGCACGTGATTTACCGGGAGATCTGCGGGGGGTAAGGGGTGAGCTCTGGCCATTAGGCTTCCTGCTGCCCCCCCCCTGATATTCATTGCTCTCTTCACACCCCCCCCCCCCCGCGTTATATAGTACAAATGTGGGGTGAGTTCAATGGGACCTCCACCCCCTTCTTGATGGTGCTCTCGACCACCAGCAGGGGTTGAAGGCTGCAGTGTGGGGTCCGATGGCATGTTGAGCAGAGAGGCAGTGCGCACAGATGCCTAGAAGCCTAGAGTGGGTCATGGCTGGTCCAGGACATGCGCCACGGGAGGTGTTGAAGGCTAACAGACGACACAGCAGGGGGTGAGTGAAGGCTTCCTGGGTATATGGTAGCAGGCAGAGGGAGGATAATTTCAGACCCTTCCCCTGTTGGGCAAGGCCTTCTGCTGCCCCCTCGGTTAACATTCCTTCCCACTGAAATAGCTTCAAGGTGAGTCATGGGGGTAAAGATCCTGGGGAGCCTCTTAGGTGGCCAGATTAGTTGTGGGAATGGCTGAGGTCATTTCCGACAGAGGCATGATCCTCTATTTATGTTCAGAGAGGCTGGGATGTGGTCCATTATTGGCCACTAGTTGAAAAAAATTGGTTGGGCTGGGGCCTGATCGGTTACCCCAGGGGGTGATAGTTAAACATAGTTGAGGTTAGTGGTAAAAATTAGAAACACATTTTCAAAGATAAATGTCACATGAACTTTCATCTTCTGTAGACAAAGGGAGGAATGTATGACCAGGTATTCCATGGTCAGTGCCTACTCCTGAGGCTCTTTCGTTTCTCGGCATGACAGCAGCATGGGAAGAGGCACCACCTTTGCGGATGGGGGCCAATTCTTGCCCTGTTGGGCTGGACGTAGCATCTGGGCTGTGGCCCCTTAAGGGGGGGAGGCAATGTGCACTCCTTCCGCCCCTACGGTTGTCCCGGCTGAAGCTGGGAAGGTTTCTGAGGTTGGCTCGAGTGGGCAGGGCTCATTGTGCTTTGAGTGCCTGGGGCCCATCTCACAGCTGACAAGCAGTTAGCGGCTGGTGCAGTGCCTAGCCTCTGGTTAAGGATGCTTAGACATGCACAGCAGTCCATTGGGATTAATATAGACCCGTTTGTGCAGGTGATTATCGCATGGCTTGACTGTTAATGTTCCTTCAGATCGAATTTGGAAAATGTTGGCAGGTCTGGGGGTTCGGGGCTACTTTAAGGGGGTTAAATAGCCCCGTTGGTGGATGGTTGGGGATAAGTGCAGGGTAATCTTGCCAGACGGGGCTCAGTTATGGTAATGCCTGGTGGTGGAATGCTGGGCGTGTGGACAGGACTCATTGTGCTTTGAGTACATGGGGCCCATATCATGGCTGACGTGGGGTCAAATGAGTGGCTGGGACTTGGAACGGTCCGGGCTAACATCATTGCCCTTACCTGTGGGTGGAGCACTCAGGCAGGGTTAGCACCTCCCTTTTGCTGTATATGTATAAAAGCCATTGAACCTGCAGACCTTTGTGTGTGTGCTTTATTTGCGGGAGGAGCATCGCAGGCTCTGAAGACATGAGGTTAGCAGGAGCAACATGCAGTGTGTGACACTAAAACTCACTTGTACATTAAGGTAATGCAAATATATATGGTACAGATACTATACATGATGCTTGCAAAATATTGAAATAGTATAGTTTTTTATGTTTTTAAATGTATATAAGATCACATTATAATAAGCTTTTGGCCCTTCTATTTCTGACCTGGCCCCTTTGGAGAACTAGTTGAAGTGCCCAAGTTTAAAGGATCAGTCCCATTATTGTTCAGATACATACTAATGGAGGATTTCTGCAGGGCCCCTTGATTATAGTCAAATGGGCAAATGACCAAAAGTCATCTCAAATCATAGCTACTTTGGCATCACTGTCACTTTGCCACATCATTCAGGTACGGTTTCCATTTAACACTTCACAGCATCATTTAAACAAGTATTTGATGGGGAAATTGTGTTGTGTGGAGTCATAAATCTGGCCCTAAATCAGGGGCGGGCAAATCCAGTCCTCAAGGGATACAAACAGGGCAGGTTTTCAGGAAATCCCTGCTTATGCATAGGTGGCTCAATCAGTGGCTCAGTCGAATATTGCACCCCCTGTGCTGAAGCAGGGATATCCTGAAAACCTGACCTGTTGGTGGCCCTTGAGGACTGGAGTTGCCTACCCCTGCCGTAAATTTAAAAGGCTACCTAGCTGTAACCCTTCCCCCGCCCACAGATTCTAGAAAATCACATCGGTTTTAACGAGTCCTCTGAAAAACTCTTCTACATCAGAACTTTCCTGGAATAAAAAAAATGTCAGGAGAATTTCACGGAGGCGAATGAAGAACAGGGAAGGAGAGCCATATGTTCAGCAAAATAAAGTGGCACTGCGCCTCTAAGCGCCTTCAGTGGAAGGCAGCAATGCTGCAACGTCGTTTTTGGCATCCAAGGGGTTAAGCAGAGGTGTGTGAATCATATGCTGGTGAATGCCAGGAGGATACATTGTGTGGGGTTTATGATCTGTCCCAAGCCATTGGCAAATGTAACTTTTTCTTCCCAGGCAGCAGAGGCACAAAGAGCAGCCTCTTCATAGTCTCCTGCATCCTCAGTTTAAATACACAGCCCTGAACCCGAGGCCTGATTGGTCCCTGTGATTTAAATGATTACGCTCTGAAGAGGAACCGATTCTTCCAGAGAACAAAGAGCGGCAGAAATTCCCAGCGCCATCTCTCTCCCTGCCCGTCACGTAAGGCCCCTGCCAGGAGCAGGGTAACATAGGGCATTTTGTGCATTATTAAGGACATAGATTTTATTCAAAGGTCAACTCCCAGCTCTTGTTTCAAGAGCTCACTTTGGGCATTGTGCAGGCCCCCTTGTGAAGAGACAAACATGCCCACTTTGTGTGTTCTTGGTGTGTGTTGGGGCTGTGTAAGATTATGTGCAGGACAGCTGGACAATGAATGCTATATGAAGGAGAGGGATAACGAGGAGATCAGAATTGTGTGCCTTGCACAGGGGAATTAGGGTCACACATCCGTGCAACCTTTCTACAAGGACATCAGGAATAAATATCTTTCACCTATAGTGTCACAGACACATTAACAATGCATATCTCTCTAACCTTTACAACACAAAACTCAGGGACACAGAACACTGTCTCACTTTACTCCACGGAGGCATCAGTGACATATCCCACTTAATACTATTTAAGCCACTTTGACCAGTGTCACTGTGCCAGGACTTCCCAGCCTTGCTGGAAGTCCCTGCAACACATATTTCCCATCACCTACAACTAAAGTCATGAGGGACAAATATACAGAGACATCAGTGACACGGGGACGATATAAAGATATCTCACACCTCTTCCGGCACGGATATATCAGAGACACCTAGCTCTTGTGACACAGGTGAAACATACCTTTCATACGTTCCCATGTAGACATCCCAAAAATACACATCCATCCAAAAAAAAACCCACATTACTTATAGTAACTCTCATCCGACCTGGAACACAAACCTCATCTCACCCCTTTTGTAAAAAGGCATCAGACACACCAGCCACCAGCCCCAGCATCACCGTATTGTGAGCTGACCGCGTGCTCTGCTTCCAAACGTTGTGTCACTCCCTGATCACGCACAGAAGACACCAGAGAGGCGGCTGTAATTTCAAATCAGCGTCATATTCTATACATTCATTTTAAATGTTTTGAGAAATGTTTAAAATACTTAATCCCTCTGCTGTCCGAGCCAGGAACGTGCAATGCATTGCTTTGCAATTCGGACAGCAAAAATGGTTAAAGGCAGCAGCTACAGCACTGTCAGGGTTAAGCTCCATTGACACAACTGCCATTCCTATATTCTCCTGAAAAGGAGTACTGATACTCGAGCATCTTTGTCTTGCCCTAGAACAGAGGAGCATGGGAACCGTATGATGCATTTCCTTTCAACTAAACTTATCTTAATTGAAATAACTTGCCCCAGACACAAACACAAAAAAAAAGGTGTTGGGTAAGGCCGCAGCACCATTTATTAAACCATCATAACAATACACAACTCAAACCATTACATAAAGAGTTAACCTCTCGCCTCCCAGCCAGAGAAACATTTCATAAATAACAATGGCTCTGAGTCCCAGCCAGGAACCTAAATTACCATCACAACCAAATACCTCCCCAACAATGTAACCGTTCCCGAGACCGTGCTCAGAAATACCTCCCCAACAATGTAACCGTTCCTGAGACCGTGCTCAGAAATACCCCCCCAACAATGTAACCGTTCCTGAGACCGTGCTCAGAAATACCCCCCCAACAATGTAACCGTTCCTGAAACCGTGCTCAGAAATACCCCCCCAACAATGTAACCTTTCCCGAGACCGTGCTCAGAAATACCCCCCCAACAATGTAACCGTTCCTGAAACCGTGCTCAGAAATACCCCCCCAACAATGTAACCGTTCCTGAGACCATGCTCAGAAATAACCCCCCCAAACAATGTAACCGTTCCTGAGACCGTGCTCAGAAATACCCCCCCAACAATGTAACCGTTCCTGAAACCGTGCTCAGAAATACCCCACCAACAATGTAACCTTTCCCGAGACCGTGCTCAGAAATACCCCCCCAACAATGTAACCGTTCCCGAGACCATGCTCAGAAATAACCCCCCCAACAATGTAACCGTTCCTGAGACCATGCTCAGAAATACCCCACCAACACTGTAACCGTTCCTGAGACCGTGCTCAGAAATACCCCCCCAACAATGTAACCGTTCCCGAGACCGTGCTCAGAAATACCCCCCCAACAATGTAACCATTCCTGAGACATGCTCAGAAATACCCCCCAACAATGTAACCATTCCTGAGACCATGCTCAGAAATACCCCCCCAACAATGTAACCATTCCTGAGACCATGCTCAGAAATACCCCCCCAACAATGTAACCATTCCTGAGACATGCTCAGAAATACCCCCCCAACAATGTAACCATTCCTGAGACCATGCTCAGAAATACCCCCCCAACAATGTAACCATTCCTGAGACCATGCTCAGAAATACCCCCCCAACAATGTAACCATTCCTGAGACATGCTCAGAAATACCCCCCCAACAATGTAACCATTCCTGAGACCATGCTCAGAAGTAACTTTTATTTATTAATAAATATAACATATACATTAACAGTAGATATAGGTGGGAATCTTTATCCCTCCCTGCTTACCACTTCAATGATTTTACCCTTCCCCTTAGCCTAGCAACACACCTTCAACCAATCACTAAATACCTTCCTTATCTCCACCTGGTAACAACATACACCTTTCCCGCCTAATTCTCCAGCTTCTCATTCACCAATCACCTTATGGCCCCTTTGACCGAGGTCAAGCAGGCGTCATCCCCAATCCCATGTCACCCTACGGCTTATTGCCTCTGCGGCTCTCACAATGCAGACTGAGTTCCCTGCACCCAACATGCACGCAACTCTCAACCTCTGGATGGAAAGATCCTGTGTGTCTACACTCTGTCCCTTGGCCAGCGATCTGGCACTTGTAATCTCAGGCAGCCTGTCCCCTGGGATTGCCGTGAAACAGATAGCGTGTGACGGGTTATGCAAAAGCAAATGTCATCCTAGGACACACCACCAAACCTGGGAACTCAGGCCAAGTGTTTAACTAACGCGAAGCCTTTCCCAGTTCTAATGTCCACACATTGCAATTTATTCCATGGGGAAAAAATGCATTGCAATCACTGCTAGCAATGAAGAGGTTAATAATGTCACCGTTAAATGGGACAATTAGTGGTGTGCATGTTTAAATAGTCCTTCAAAAAGAATCCAATTAACATGTTGAGTCCCAGAGGGACCAGCAATGCTTTGGAGTCTATTGTTTACTCAATTTTTATTTCATCCATGGACATCAATTTTATTATTTGCTATAATTTTGCTAAATTATTTACACTCTCCCCCCCCCAAAAAAAGTGCTAAATACAGGAAAATATCTCAGCATATTAAAACTGCAGACCAAGCAATATCCTACATGTGTGTTTTTTTGTTTTGTTTTTTTTTAATCCGTTCTGTACTTCGAGAAAATACTTGAAGCATTTTTTTTTAAACAACTCTAAATTACATTTTTATTTTTAATGCATTATAATGTAACAAGCATTTTTTGTTTCTACAGCAACCATTTACAAAGTCACATTCCCTTCCTTTTCTGAAATAGGCTCTGGCACACCCCTTTATGAACCCTGCCCTCTCTCTCTAGCAATGCACCAATTGTACATAGTGACTGCTTGGTCACATGATCTTCCCCACAGAACTTTGCATCTTTGATCCTCTTCTGCTGCACTGACAGCCATTTAGTGAACCCCTTAGCCAAATTTTCACCAATCAATCACAGAAGAACGGATCGATCGGCAACTTAGCTAATTACTTATCAATGTATGGATTGTGTTGATGTACTTATTAAAGGGGGGGGGGGCAGCAGCTTACACTGCTGCTTTAAACAGTGTTATATGGACCAAAATTTTTTAAAAAATTGCAATTATCATAGCTGACACTTTCAAATTTTTCAGCACAGGTGTTGGAGATCACATAGTTGGTGTTTGGAATTAATGTTTATTCCAAGGATGGGATAGATTAGCACCTAGCAGGCACCAAGGTCTCTATTATAAGTGGCTGAGATTCATATTTGTGTTTAGTTTTAGTTACATGTCAAATAGGAGTAAAGTGTCTGACTGAGTCACATTGTTGGGCTCTTCGATTTGGAAGTTTTGATTTCTACACGTGGTTTTGAAGAATAGATATTTCAAATGACAAACTGCATACTATGCCAGTGTTTTTTTTAACTTTTTTTCGTTAAGGAACCCTATAATTATATCGTGAAATTCTGATGAGCCCCAACCCTCTCTAATAGTGCGTCTGAGATCAGATGCATTGTAAGGAACCCCAACCCTCTCTAATAGCGCGTCTGAGATCAGATGCATTGTAAGGAACCCCAACCCTCTCTAATCGCGCTTCTGAGATCAGACGTATTGTAAAGAACCCCGTCTCTAATGGCGTGTCTGAGATCAGACGTATTGTAAAGAACCCCGTCTCTAATGGCGCGTCTGAGGTCAGATGCATTGCAAGGAACCCCAACCCTCTCTAATCGCGCTTCTGAGATCAGACGTATTGTAAAGAACCCCGTCTCTAATGGCGTGTCTGAGATCAGACGTATTGTAAAGAACCCCGTCTCTAATGGCGCGTCTGAGGTCAGATGCATTGCAAGGAACCCCATGTAAGAGAGTGCTCACCACAAACAAGGCGTGACCGCGAGGCCGAGGTGGGGATTTGATATTACACCAACCCACATCTACGTGAGCGCACCTGGAGTGTAGATTGGTCGAGTTAGCCGGGTCGGGGTAGGAGAGGTCTGGGTGGTCAGTAATACTTGCCAAGGTCGGTGTTGGAGAGTAGTGGATCGTAGGAGGTACTTAGCCGTGGTCTGGATTGGAGAGAGGCGGATCGTCGTGGTACTTTGCCGAGGTCAGTATTGGAGAGGAGCGGATCGTCGAGGAACTAGCCAGGGTCGGGGTGGAGAGCTGCGGATGATCATACCCAGCCGAGGTCAGGAGAACGGAGTCCGGAGGAAAAGCTAAGGTCAGGAGCAAGGATCTGGACGCATGACAAGACTGTGGAGGCAAAACAGCAGAGAACACTTCGCTAGTAGGAAGGTTTATGCTCAGCCGATGAACCAGAGAAGCGGCTGAGCATATAAGGCATACTGGGACCAATGAGGACAAGGCGTAAGGGAGCGCGTCAGGAGTGCCTGCTGCGATTGGTTGACGAGGTGCATAAGACAGGTGTGGGAGGGCTTACAGGTGGAGGCTGGTGACGCAGTACCTGCGCAAATAGAGCGCGCGTCCCGTGAGTACGTGACGTGCCGATGACACCCCCGCGCGGGCACAATCTGGAGATGGGGCCAGAGGAGTCCGTATTAATACTCACGCGTGCCCGTTGACCGGCGGCTGGTAGATGGCCCAGGTGATGCGCCGCGGGGGAAGCGGAGAACCCGATAGGGGGCTGAGGTAAGCGAGAGGCACGCCAAGGGTAGCGGGACTCATGGATCCTTACACCCCAATTCTCTCTAATAGCGTGGCTGAGATCAGATGCATTGTAAGGAACCCCAACCCTCTCTAATAACGCGTCTGAGACCAGATGCATTGTAAGAAACCCCAACCCTCTCTAATAGCGCGTCTGAGATCAGATGCATCGTAAGGAACGCCAACCCTCTCTAACAGCGCGTCTGAGATCAGATGCATCGTAAGGAACCCCAACCCTCTCTAATAGCGCGTCTGAGATCAGATGCATTCATTAATTTCATCCTCTCTCTTTCTGTATGTCAGTCTATGGCCTGCATTTTCTTTCCCACACTTGGTATCTCCCAGTGTGTAAGTGCATTCGGTCACTAAACCGCCACATGTAAGTCTCCTGAACAGGCCCCTAGGAAGCCGGACCTTCAGGTTTCGAAACACTGGTCTGTGCCTTAAAGTAATATAAAAAACAGCAAGTGTAAAAGTAGGACATTTTTCCGAGTATCTCAGCAAGAGCGGATCACTCCTAGCTCTAGTAAGAACGGACATTTGTGGGAGCTTCACTTAATAGGCTGATAAAGAGAGGGAGCTCCTCCTTTGTACCTCAATTTCCAGTAAGGAAATCTTGTCCACAGAATCTCACTGACCTTAAACAGTAGTATCAGTTGATTTAAATAAAATATGTAAGAGCTACATTTAATAATAGATTCTAGACAACTCTCCTTGGCTCTGGTAATTCTTACAGTTATCTCAACTTAAAATCCTGAACTCACAAAGCCAGAAGTTGCCTTCTGTCTATAACCATCTTGTGAATGGAATAATTCCATCATGTAATTTCATGAGGTACAAGAAAAAAGGATTTGTGTTTTCTCTATTCATTTTTGTTGACCTGCAGTTCTAAACACACTCCTGAAGGTGGAGAAAGAGAGTCACACACAGGGGACCTGTACTTGTTTTTCAATCACATGAAGACTGCAGGAACTAGTGACACAAGATCTCTATAATGCTCTATAAAGCAAATACAATTTTCACTTTTGAGCAAATTCACATGTCGCAGACAGGTCTGCAACGCGGCTTTTCACCATTATCTCCTAGCATACGGTGCTACCACTGCAGCAAGGGATTCTGGGAAATAACATGCAAACGTGCACAGGGTCACCTTTTACTTAATGTCCATTTTACATGGGACCCCTATAACCTTATCCCTGCCGCATTACACAGCTTTTCAGCACAGCCTGGGTTACAGAAGTGCATAACCAGTAACCCTACTCAAAAAACAGCTGGTTCGACCTTTTGGGTCTCTTCAGTGTAGGCTGGTTGGCTTTGTAATGTGAAGTTGGAATAGGTTTCAGCCACACCTTATATACGTTATGGGGTGGGTAGTGAAGTTACAAAACCCTATAAAGCATGAAACTAAGGGGACACAAATCAAAAGTACACCCCCTTTTCCTTTCCTATTGTGCGGCAGAAGTGGGAAAATCTGTTTCTTCTGTGAGCGATTTGGAAGAGGCTACCAGAGAGTAAACAGATGAGTTATTGTACGTAATATCACAATAATGACTTCAATTAAAGTTTGCATATCTAATGGATAATGAGTTCCGTTTTCCATTTGCACCAATGCAATGTGCTAGGTCCGAGGTTGCATGAAGCAGTCTGTACTGTATATAGGGCACCAGAATTCAGAGTAGGAATTGCTGTTGGCAGCTTTCTTACATGTGACCCTCACACATAGATGCTAGAGACATATCTTGCCACACGTCAATGCACACATATCACACATTTCATGTATATCAGGGGTTCCCAACTCCAGTCTTCAAGGGCCACCAACATGTCAGGTTTTCCGGATATCCCTGCTTCAGCACAGGTGGCTCAATCAGTGGCTCAGGTCAACGACAATGTGTCAATTGGACCCTATACACAGTACAGCAGACACCAGAATATCAGTAGATGCAAATCTCCATTATTAGTCATTCTAGAATAATGACAGGTCAGACGAAAAGAAGCGTAAAAAGTGCACTGAGATGCTATGCGTTCCTTTCTTCTACCGGTCTGCCTCTCCACCAATGGTAGCTCACGTAGCAGCCCCTCGTGACCTCTACGCGTTTCGCTCTGAGTGCTTCATCAGGAGATCACGTGTTGGGGCTGCCGGTGAGTTCAAATGGCCTCAAACAGCCAATGCGATTTTTCCCTTATTGCATTAGCAGTAACCAATGCAAATGACTATCAGCTGGATCTTATCTGTTCCCGGGATCACAAGCAGTGTGAAACGCGTAGCGGTCACAAGGGGCGGCTGGCAGGCCGGTAGAAGAGAGGAACGCACAGCCGATGGAGCTTCACGGGTTCGGACCTGGTTCATCTGCTCCTACAGCTACACTTCCAGATCTCCCAGTTACCTACCTCTCAGCTAGTTGTAAGTTCATTATTGTAATATTGTTATTCTTGTGTCTAGTCCAGGGCTGCACAACATACGGCCCGCGGGCCGCATGCGACCCAACGGGGCACCCCGTGCGGCCCGCGCCGGACCCCCTTCAAACCCCCCTTCTTTACCCCCCTTCCCTGGTAGGGAAAGAAGGACGCGCTCCAGTAGGAGCGCGCTCCAGCAGTGTCTGTGCGCGATCTCCCCTAATCTCCTCCCTCCTCCAGCACGGGGACGCGCTCTAGCAGTGTAGGGCGACCCGGAACTTCCGGGTCTGCTGCTAAAGCGCGCATCCCTCGCGCTTCCCTGCCGCCGCCGCCGCCACCGCCACCGCCGCCACCGCCACCACCAGGTAAGCATGGGGAGGGGGGCTGCTGACATGGGAGGGGGATGGGGGCTGCTGACATGGAAGGGGGATGGGGGGCTGCTGACATGGGAGGGGGGTGGGGGGCTGCTGACATGGGAGGGGGGTGGGGGGCTGCTGACATGGGAGGGGGGCTGCTGACATGGGAGGGGGTGGGGGGCTGCTGACATGGAATGGGCTGGGGGGGCTGCTGACATATGGGGGGGGGGTGCTGAAATGGAAGGGGCTGGTGGGGCCTGCTGAAATGGAATGGGCTGGGGGGGTGCTGCTATGGGCTGTGGGGGGCTGCTAATATGGGCTGTGGGGGGCTGCTGAAATGGGCTTTGGGGCCCGACTCTGTTTTCTTTGTGAGGGGGGAGAGTGGTGTGAGTTGCAGGGGGGGGGAGTGGTGTGAGTTGCAGGGGGGGCGAGAGTGATTTGAGGTGCAGGGGGGGAGAGTGCTGTGAGGTGCAGGGGGGGAAGTGATTTGAGGTGCAGGGGGGGAGAGTGATGTGAGGTGCAGGGGGGAGAGTGATGTGAGGTGCAGGGGGGAGAGTGATGTGAGGTGCAGGGGGGGGGAATGATGTGAGGTGCAAGGGGGGTGGGATGTGTGTGGTGTGCAGGGGGTTATTGTGTGTTTGATGTGGAGGGGGAGTATAACGGCCTAGAGTGCCAACCGCGTGGTTTGCCTACCCCACCATACAAACATAGACGACAGTTTTTTGTGGAAGTAAAAATGGTCACAGCTTTATTGTTTAACAATACTATCAAATAACTGTCAGCCATAAACTTAGTCCTTTGTCGTTCCTATTCTCGGTATCTTCCGGCGGGAGGAGCCCTCCTCCGCCCGCCCTATTCTACCGTCAACCGGGAGACACACTCTCTGCCGTGATGGACACTCTCGCCCCTTACTCACGGCCCCGTCATCCGTTCACCCTAGGTCCCCCTTTTCATGGCCGTCTGGGCCTACCCACATAGGATAGAGCCCAGCTACCTAAGATTGGTGCAAGGGGTACAGCGACCGACCACCTGCGTCGGCGCCTCCAGCCCGCACGATCTTTTCAGGGGGACCGTTACCTGGTGGCCCATCCGCATCGGGTGGAGCCCCATTTCGGGTATTTACAGTGCCCTACGATGACTGGCCTGACAGTTCCGCCAACGCTGTAACGATGGATCTGCTAACAGATTCATAAGAAATTGTTAGGCACAACACAACATTCTAATGGGATGGGTGGGTGGGAAAAACAGGATTAATGGAAGCTCCTTACCCGCGACGGGTTTAAATAGCCCGCCCTCCTCCCCCCTCCCCTTGCTGCGTGCGCAACTCCACGCCGCCTCGTGGTGCGGGGGAGGGGAGGAGGCGGCCAATCCCTGCAAACACTGGAGGGCCCGGCCATTATGAGGGCGCCGGATCCATTTTGGAACCTCTGCCCTTCTTTATGTGTGTGGGTGAGGGGGAGAGATGGGGGTATGAGAGATAGATGGGGAGTATCGCAAAAGGTTGATAGTGAGGGGTTCTGGGGGAGATATGAGGATGATGATGAAGGGTGCTGGTGGTGATATGAGGATGATGATGAGGGGTGCTGGGGGAGATATCTGAGGATGATGAGAGGTGCTGGAGAGATAATGATGATGATTTTACCCGTGCGGCCCAAATTTTTCCTTGGAGCAGTTCGGCCCTTCTCACTTTACGAGTTGTGCAGGCCTGGCCTAGTCCTTTCATGGGACTATTTTATCACATATAAACTTATATTCTGCATCTCAGTGCGCTTTTTCCGCTTCTTTCCGTTTGTATTGCTCTGTGAGCTCCCTTTGGGGGCTCACGCGACAGAAGATCGTGGAATTCTCCAGCGGACGGCAGCAAGAGACTTGCAGACCTTCATTTCTTAACATTGGGACAGCGAGAGTGTGGATATCCTTTCATTTGGTCTTAATGACAGGTCAGACCTGGGGTTTTTTATGAACAATTGAGCCACCTGTGCTGAAGCAGGGATATACTGAAAACCTGACCTGTTGGTGGCCCTTGAGGACTTTGAGTTGGCCACCCCTGATATAAAGCATGAGACATACATATATAGCGTGCTAATTTACAGGTACTGTATGAGTTTTGTGAAAAGTGGGAAAATGCACAAATAACAACTCATTAACATCAAGTGAATGGCAAAGTACAGTATTCATCATTAACTATGCATTACCTCGCACCTCCCAATATTACACAGCGTTTATACCAGGGGTCTCAAACTCTGTCCTCAAGGGCCACCAACAGGCCAGCTTTTATGGATATCCCTGCTTCAGCACAGGTGGTGCCGTCTTTGACTGAGCCACATTTGCTGAAGCAGGGATATCTTGAAAACCTGACCTGTTTGTAGCCCTTGTGGACTGGAGTTGGCCACCCCTGGTTTAGACTGAAAACTACCAGGCTGTGGAATAATACAGCATGCCACCCTTCTGCTTCCTAATGGGAATCCTTTCATCATTTGGATATATTACAATAAGTCAATGGTATAAACTGTCTCTGTTGCTTGAACTAAACAGAGTCAGATTAATGTAGTTAGTGTAACCTACGGGAACTATGTAGCATTGGCTGAACATATACCGATTACAGTAACTACTGTACTGAGGGTATGAGAGAGTAACTGAACAGTATCAGTTTAATGTGTACATGTGTCACTGACCATGCAGGATAAAAGCACTGTGCAGTAAGGCTGCGCTTATAGTGCCGGCGACGCGACGGTGATGTCAGGCTGCGCTTATAGTGCCGGCGACGCGACGGTGATGTCAGGCTGCGCTTATAGTGCCGGCGACGCGACGGTGATGTCAGGCTGCGGTTGCTGGAAAAATCAAATTGAGACGACTTCCAGCGATCGCGACCAAGCTGTCACACTTACTATAAGCGCACGCGACGGCGGCAATGCATTTGTTTTGACGCGACGTCGCCGGCACTTTAAGAGCAGCCTAAAGCCGAGCTTATAGTGCTGGCGACAGCGACCGATGCCGTCGCCACCCGCGAAAGTTATAATTTAACTTTCAGCGACGTTGCTAGCGACTGGGTCATTGATTGGTTCAGAGACAGTCACAAGTGACGACAGTCTCTGAAAAATCAAATGTACCCGGCTTCCAAATTCCAGCTCTGTCGCCTGTACTATAAGCGCTCCCGACGGAGTAAATTGTTTTGTTTTGGAGCGACGTCGCATTGCCATCGCGAGCACTATAAGCGCAGCCTAAGGCCTCGGACATGGTGCAGGGAGCGGCGCTGGGCAGCGCTGACGCTCATGCTCTCCTGCTCAAGCAGGAGCTTTTTTGTGTCCCTGCATGAGCGTCAGCGTGCGCGCTTGTAAAGCCGTGTGGGAGCTGGGCGGGAGGTGGGGCTAATGTGCCCCGTCACGGCGCCGATGTCACGGACTGCAATTGGCTTCTGGCAGTCACGTGACGGGCCTTCCGCTTCCCTCAGCGGCAAAATTTAAACTTGCCTGGCTTCTGCATTTCCACACGCCTCCGCACGCATGCGGAAGCGGCTCCTAAAGCCGCGCTGATTACAGATGCAGGGGGTACGTGCATCTGCTCAGCGCGGCTCAGCACGGTCTTTTTGACCATGGCCCTGGCCCCAGACATCGCAAGCTGCAAGCATATACATTGCTCTGTCAAAGGCTTATACTTTGTATAAATATCATTTAGCAACAAGCATAACTGCATTAAGCGTACGATAACTGGAATACTCAGGTTAATACCACTTTCTCAACTGAAATCCTTCACTAATGTGGTTTTAGTGTGTCAGTCTAAGTGTAATCCCCTATTAAAAAAAAGGAGAAATGGATTCAATAATAATAATTTTACCTTAGATAAATCACTGTTACATAGTTACAATAGTTGAAAAAAGATATGCCCATCAAGTTCAGGCTATGCTAAATGTAGACGACAGATACTTTATCCTATATCTGTACTTACAGTATATAGATCCAGAGGAAGGCAAACAGAAACCCCCCAGTGACATATCATCTAATGATATCTCATAAGGGGAAAAATAAATTCCTTCCTGAATCCAAATAATGGCAATCAGATTACTCCTGGATCAACATCCTTCCCATGTATACTGATTTGGTATATCCCTGTATACCTTTCCTTTCTGAAAAGATGTCCAACCTTTTTTTGAACAAATCTATTGTATCTGCCATCACAGCCTCCATGTGTAATGAATTAGACATTGTAACTGCCCTTACTGTAAAGAACCCTTTCCTTTGTTGCTGGTGAAATCTCCTTTCCTCCCAACTTAAGGGATGACCCCGAGTCCTTTGTACTGCCCGTGGGATGAACAGTTCTTTTGAAAGCTCCCTGTACTGTCCTCAAATATATTTGTATATAGTTATCATATCCCCTCTTACACGTGTCTTTTCTAATGTAAACAAATGTAATTTAGCTAGCCTCTCCTCATAAGTCAGATTTCCCACCCACGCTATTAATTTGATGGCCCTTCTGTGCACATTTTCTTGTTCTATGTCTTTTTTTTATGGAGTGGTGCCCAAAACTGTACTTCATATTCAAGGTGTGGTCTTACTTAAGCTATATAGAGGGGCATAGTTATGCTTACTTCCCTTCCATCCATATCCTGTGTATTCATCTGCTGTTCTTCCACTGCAGTATCCTACCTCGGCCAATAACCCCTCACATATGGAGTTGTGCCGCTCCTCAGGGGTAGCAATCATTTATGGCCAAATGTTAGTTTAGATGTAGAGGATGTTGGCGGACATGTAATGACACCTTTTATTAAAGAAGTCCACCTGTCTTTTTTAAATAGTTTGTGATGTTTGCCCTGGGTTTGAATAGACTATATGTATGATCTGCAGCAACTTGAGACGTTTGCATTGTTTTTAGAAGCAGTCCAACGCCTATAGTACCCAGCAAAGAAACCGGCCACATATGCCTTATCAGTTGCCCACACTGGCCGGTCTGGGTATTGTGTGTGCACATGGACACAGGACATATCATTTACTCTAAAAAAAATAAAGGAAATGGTTTTGTTCATCATTGGGACAACACCAGAAAAATGTCAAGCGACTTAGGGGATTGCAAGCGTTTGAACCTCAGACTATTGGATTCTCATAAACTTATATCTCATAGTTGTTCACTGAATTTTACAAATAAATTATTTATGCTTTAAAGCCAAGTTATACCCAAGGTAACCTCCTTCCACAGGTCAACTGATTCATAAGCACTCTGTAGGAACCATAGAAAATTACATGTAAAAGTAAAATGACTGAAATATCTGTATTTGACTCTGGATTTGGGGTGTATTTTATGACACGGGAAAGGGTAAGTTGCATTGAGATATGTTAGTAATCATTCCGGCTCCTGTTTCTTCTGGATTAGTAGAGACCTGTCCTTTCCCTCAATGCCATTGTCTTAAACAACAGATGAAGAGGAAGAACAGATCGGTGTTTTTCCAGAGCAAGCAGAAGGGATTAATAATGAACCTTACTGGTGTCATAAGTGAAAACATAAATACAAAATGTCCCCCTCCAGGGTCCCGAGGAGAAACACAATGTGTAATTGTGTCTGTGTAGCTCCAGTGGTGCAGAAGCACATGTTGTAACACATTGAGCCTATATTTGTATTGAACCACATGGTGCATTAATTAACCCAACATACAACTGACGCAGGGGCCTTAGCAGACCTGCATTAGATTGAGGAGGTCCTCCTTTATGATGTCACCAACAAACAATCCAATCAGAAAAGACTCGCTCACCCCAGCACTCAGATCTCTTCCTCCCTGAGCCATCTGATAGATGTCCACTGTGAGGTCGAATTCATATTATTCTTTATTACCTGATCCAATCAAATCAGAAAAATAATCCCTCTCATGTCAGTACCCTCGCAATGATCATTAGCCAATAATCCCTCTCATGTCAGTACCCTCGCAATGGTCATTAGCCAATAATCCCTCTCATGTCAGTACCCTCGCAATGGTCATTAGCCAATAATCCCTCTCATGTCAGTACCCTCGCAATGGTCATTAGCCAATACTCACTCTCATGTCAGTACTCTCGCAATGGTCATTTGTGTTTCCAGCAGTGAGGAGGTTAATGGAGATAGGCGTGATGCATTGAGTCATGCATTTGATACTCAACAACCTGAATATCCTCCATGAAGATCCCTTGGCTAATGGGCAGACACACAAGCAGACTGATTTTATAAACATACTATAATATACCAAACAATAAATGAGTTAGAAATTGAATGGGAACGCTGGCTGAACTCTGTGTAAGCAGTTCTCAGCGTAGCACATGCATCCCTTTGCCAAAAACAACTTGACCGGGAGTAAAAGCGGTGTCTTTTTCCACTAAGCCCTTCAATGTAATTGTTTACTGGACAGAGCACAGGATATCGTGATAAACTGAACTTATGGAATGATGGCAACTCTTATAATCCCAGCAGAAAGAAAGTCTTGCACGAGGGAGCAGGAAGTATTGAGTAGTCTGAGATCTGGCTCACTGTATGATTTTTTTTTTTTTAGAGTGCGTCACATCTTTCTATCTCTTAGATTGTAAGTTCTTTGGCACAGTGTCCCACATCTCATTGCCCTGTGTGTCAAACATACCAGCTGTGTGCTTTTTAAAGCACAGCGAACATGACTTGGTATAACAAAATAAGCAATACTACGCATATTGTATTTAAGGGCACTGCTGAAGGTGGAGAACAGATACATTTAATAACTCCACAGTAACACTGCTATTTTTATTCACAGACTTTTCTGTTTTGGTTCAAATGTATTTGTTTCAGAAAACCTTTCTCATTTTCTGCTTTCTAATTAGTGTAAACATTTCTAGAATAGGTTCAGTTTCAAGAATCAGAATCATAGAATCAGTTTGAAAACTCCCACCCACCAAAGCGCGCACGTCGCATCGCAGCCTGTCTGAACTCAACCTTAGGCACCCCAACCCCCTCTAATAGCGCGTCTGAGATAAGATGCATTGTAAGGTACCCAACCCCCTCTAATAGCGCGTCTGAGATAAGATGCATTGTAAGGAACCCCAACCCCCTCTAATAGCGTGTCTGAGATCAGATGCATTGTAAGGAACCCCAACCCTCTCTAATAGCGCGTCTGAGATCAGATGCATTGTAAGGAACCCCAACCCTCTCTAATGGCGTGTCTGAGATCAGATGCATTGTAAGGAACCCAACCCTCTCTAATAGCGCGTCTGAGATCAAATGCATTGTAAGGAACCCCAACCGTCTCTAATAGCGAATCTGCGATCAGATGCATTGTAAGGATCCCCAACCCTCTCTAATAGCGCGTCTGAGATCAGATACATTGTAAGGATCCCCAACCCTCTCTAATAGCGCGTCTGAGATCAGATACATTGTAAGGATCCCCAACCCTCTCTAATAGCGCGTCTGCGATCAGATGCATTGTAAGAAACCCCAACCCTCTCTAATAGCGCGTCTGAGATCAGATGCATTGTAAGGAACCCCAACCCTCTCTAATAGCGCGTCTGAGATCAGATGCATTGTAAGGAACCCCAACCCTCTCTAATAGCGCCTCTGAGATCAGATGCATTGTAAGGAACCCCAACCCTCTCTTATAGCGTGTCTGAGATCAGATGCATTGTAAGGAACCCCAACCCCCTCTAATAGCGCGTCTGAGATCAGATGCATTGTAAGGCTGCGTCCATAGATGGACCAGCCGTGCTGAGGCGTGCGGACGCTCCGCGCTGAGCCCCTGCATCCTCAATGAGGATGCCTTGAGAGGGGGCTCACGCGAGCGTCCGCAGGCGTGCTCAGGCTTTGGAGTTTTCAGCCGAGCGCCAAGCTGTTTTTCAGCGCGCTGTCGGCTGAAAACCTCCAATCAGCCTGAGGCAGCGTCAACGTCACGGCGCCGTGACATTGACGTCAGTGCGTCGCGGGCGATTGGCCCAGCGACGTCACTGCCCCGCCTCCAACCACCTCCCCCCCGGCTCCCTTCGCGCACGCTGGCTCGCCTGCAAGTCCGTGCAATCGCGCTGACTGAAGCAGGCGAGCCTCAGCGTTAGCGCGCCTCCGCTCTCCCCACCCCTCTATGGCCCGGGCCTAAGGGTCCCCAACCCTCTCTAATAGCGCATCTCAGATCAAATGCATTGTAAATTCTTCTGTATTTGGTCCAATTTTCAAATGAATTGAAAATTGCAGGGAACCCTTTAGGGATGCCCGGGGACCCCGGCTGAAAAAAAGCAGTCTTAAGCAGTGAAGTCATTTCAATGAACCTCTCGGGGTCAGCAAATACAGTACATTGCTATTATTATTTTTTTTACTTTCTATGAGCAGCTGATCTGAGTTTCTCTTTCTTTGTTTCATTCTGTAGAAATCCCACTTTTTCTCCTGCCTTAGACAGAAAACGTGTTATCACTTCACCATCTGGTGTTTTCCCTCAAAAAGGAAAAAAAAAACAAGTAAATTCTTTGATTTAAATGGAAGAAAATAGTGTCAGATTTTTTAAAATAACAGCTGTGTTTTGTTTTGAAATGGTTCCTTTATTGATAACAACGTGTACACTGAGGGGGATTCTGATCTTTCTTCCTGGGCGCTCATTTTTCGGGGTGAGGAAAGGTATCTTTTTCTCTTGGGTACACATGGCAGGTACGTCTCTAGCCTACCCAGGTCTTCTCTATGAGGAGAAGGTAGGAGGGCCTCCTTGGTATACCCCTGGGGAGAGGTGAAGTGTCTCTCTCATCCCTATGGGGTTATTGGGCACTACTGCACGCAAACCCTTACTGACTTCAATGAGAGTTTCTGTGCGGTAGAACCCGATCGGCACTATTTCACCTTAAAGCTGCAGTTCAAGCTGCCGTTTAAAAAAAATATATATTTTTTTTCCCCATTCAATGTGTGCATCAATACAATCTGCACACTGACAAGTGATTAGCTAAGCTGCAGATCGATCTGTTCACCTGTAATCGATCGCTTGCTCAGGGTTATTTAATTCAGTTCTTGCACAGCATTGTGGGCAATGTAGTCCTGGAATATGATTGACTGGGCAGCTACTAGATACAATTGGTGCACTGCTAGAGAGGGCAGGGCTCAAGAACCAGACGCTATCCGAAGGGGCTGTCACATTGGAAATGCTTCCTACATTAGAAACATTAAAATTTTCTTTAAAACATTTTTTTTAAATTTTTAATTGCCACAAGTATTTTCTCATAGTACAGAACTGATTTATTAAAAAAAAAAAAAAATACACACATGTAGAATATTGCCTGAACTGCAGCTTTAATTGTTTTTTAATTCTCTTTTTTGGCACCCTACATGTCTATGGCAGTCAAATGGTGATAAAATCAATGAGGTTCTGTGGACCATATTTACTAAATGGTGCCATGCCACAAGACACCTTCCAGTTGTTCAATGTGTCTTATTGCATAGCACTGCTTAGTAAATATGGCCTTGTATGTTTCCAGCAGGGAGGAAGTAAAACCAGAGAAGCTTTCCCAAAACCTAACTCCCATTCAAATGAATAGGGTCTCAGCAGGTAAATCATGAACAGTCTCAGGAACACTGGTAAGGGAAAGGGTTAATAACGTGAGGTTACCTGTGTCACTTACAAAGTTGTTCTGTTTTGCTCTCACAGCCGCCTGCCTGGGCTGGGAGAGAGACGAGAGCGAGGCCTGTGATTCTCACAGTTTTTCGCTTCTCGTTCCCTGCCAGTTACTTAAGTCATTTTGTTCCAGAGAATATTATTTTAACATTTCCAACTTCCTGTGTCACACGGGGCGTCCTCGTCACTCGCAGCTCTGCAGGATTCCTGCTCACAGGACCAGGGGAAAAGCAGAATGCAGGATAGAAATGGGAATACAGCAAGAACAGGCACAACAGACTTCCAAATTAAAATACATTTAATGAGCCAAGAAGGTCCGAAAGGATCTTCTTGGCTCATTAAATATATTTTGATTTGGAAGTGCCTGTTCTCTCTATTCACTGCTGCTTCTTTGTGGGACTCTCCTGCATATCCCTAATAGTCACGCCCGTATGTAGGCACAGACCAACTAGGCCCGGGCCTCTGGCGGCAAATTTCGGAGGAGCGGTGAGTTTTGGAGAGGCCGGTGCTACGGTTACAGAAGCCACGTTATCTTCCCCACAACAATTAAACGGATTTTCCCAGGGAGAGCGCGGGGGCCTCTGTAAAGGTCTCATACCGCCTCCTGCAGCGTCGCCCTCCAACGACACGTTGTTATGACATCTCGTTGTCATGGAAATGTGTCGCCGCGTGATGTTGAGATCAGGGAGGCAAAAAGGTAAGAAAATTCTAAAGCCGGCCCCAATTATAGTATGGAGCACCAACATGTGTGGCTTTCTCTGATCCTTTTTTACTGAGTGCCTACATCATAATTTGAACCCATATTCCACGTGTGAACACACCTGGATACCTGTATCGCAGGTGAGTTTTGTTTTTCCTCTAAGATGCCTCACATACGTGCCTTACGTTTTCTTTACCGTGTTTTATCATTCTATAGTTGATATACAGCCTCTCGCCAACTGGTTTCTGTACATATCTGTCTATATGGGAGCTTTATTCTACTGTCATCCAAGTTTTAGCAGAATTCTGCATGACCGGGGAGACTGCGAGAGAGCTCCCCTCCCCCAAATATCCGAGACCCACATAAACACAAACAAATAATTACATCCCTGCTTCAGCACAGGTGGCTCAATCAGTGGCTCAAAGACTGCACCACCTGTGCTGAAGCAGGGACTGATTGAGGCACCTGTGTTGAAGCGGGGATAGCCCGAAAACCTGACCTGTTGGGGGGTCTTGAAGACCGCAGTTGACAACCCCTGGATTACCCAGTTTCCTAACATCATTGTGATTTGTTTGAGTATATCAACCTACCCACCTTTATCATGATCTACAATGAAGGTGTTTATTCATCCGTGAGCAGGTATCATGCCTATCCATTAGAGAGGTTACTCACACACAAGCGTGGGCTGATCTAGTCTTTTTGGGGGGGGGAGGGGGCAATAATAGCCAGTTAAACTAAATATATTTATCTTTTATATACTGCGGTACCCTGTAATCATGGTTATCAGCTTTGCTCGGAAGAGACCACATTACAAACATGTTTATCCTGCAAGCACTTTTATACCGATACGCCACCCATGGATATCGATGTTAACAACGACTTGATGTGATAAGTTAGTCAACCTTGTAACACTCATTTCTCTTACAGATACACATAGATAATACAGAATGTGTTTTTACTAACCTCAACTACCTTTTTTTGTTGTTGTTGTTTTTAGTTACTTTGTCATTAGTTTTAATCCAGTAGTAATGTGCAATTCTCTTGATTTCAAGACACTAATCCCTCTAGGGTTAATTACTGCACGCTGACAGAAAGATACTTAAGTAAGGTTTCAGGGTATTTTCATAAATAAATGCTGGCACCTTCACTTCCCGATGTAACAGCAGCAAGGTAGGGAGCCGATCCGCCATTGCAATGGAGTCTTCGTAGAAACACCCCCAAGGGAACTCGCCACACAAACGCGCGCACACACGCAGTCTCACATTTGCTCTGACCCTTACTGTAAAGCTGCAGTGCAATTGTACTGAGATTAATTGACAAGTAAAGAAGACCTGATGAAGGTCGTCTGATAGGCAGCAACCCAGGAGCTAACCACGTTGCTGCCAGAGCCCTACAATGCAACATGCATCACATTATCTTACACAGCTCCGGTGGTGTACATATGCAATTTTTAAAGGGACAGCCCCATTTTGGGCCAAAGTCAACTCATAGCAATAGTACATACTGTATATATAATAGAAACATGTAAATGTAAGTGCTTTGTCATATACTGTATATGTCCAATAGCATACTAGTCACCTATGTTTACTGCTTAAGTCTTGCTAAGGAAGCTAGGAACATACATAAATAGTTGTATTTTTTTCCGTACCCATTATGGTCCCCCTTAGAATATTTTGAGACAATACTTACAGAACAGAACACGATCAGCATGTTCATGCTCCACTGTGCTATTCCTATTGCACAATTTTAACATGGCAGCAGCTGAACTTCCTCTGATGTTGCCGAAGCCAGATGATGGTACAGAGCCATGTGATTGCTATACTAGTGATCACACAACCCCAGGCAGGAATGTCCTCAGCACTGGAAATGTTATGTAGAAATGACAGAACTGGAAGCCTTGGATACATAGCTTCCATCACGCTGTGCTATATTGTTGTACAGTATCTCTATCTTCTTCTCTATGTCAGTGACTCCATTCCTGATCAGCAGTTACACTGGACACGGTGAATACGTGACGAGGCACTAGAGAGAATCTTCAATAATGACTATTAATGATCAGAATCTTTCAACTTCCTGAAATTGTGTAGAGAAGGGAAAATGGGAATGCACTTCATGTAAACAATGTCTCCACATGTGCTGTTCTGTACACACAAATCTCTCATGTTGCTCGTGGTCATCCCGTTCATGGGTCTCCTTTTTTTGGAAGCATCGGTACAAGCAAAATAACATACAGTAAAATCCTTCCACAACCTCACAGCCCAGGGCCTGTGATTCAATACAATCTGCAAGGGACCAGCTGGCGTTAACCTCTATGGAGAATTAATATGCCAGGAACATAGCACCCATGTAATCAAAGAGCACAATTGTACCACCTTTAGCAATATATCATTGTGTATAAGCATATCTGGGTCTGTTTGTATCCAGGTTTGCCAGGGTCCAGTATTGAAATGGACTGTCCTGTATTTGGACACTGTCCAGTAAAAATGAGAGGTAATACTGGACATGTATGTGTATACCAGGATTGCCTCTCTGGACATGTATGTGTATACCAGGATTGCCTCTCTGGACATGTATGTGTATACCGGTATTACCTCTCTGGACATGTATGTGTACACTGGGATTACCTCTGGACATGTATGTGTATACCGGGATTACCTCTCTGGACATGTATGTGTATACCGGTATTACCTCTCTGGACATGTATGTGTATACTGGGATTACCTCTCTGGACATGTATGTGTATACCGGGATTACCTCTCTGGACATGTATGTGTATACCAGGATTACCTCTCTGGACATGTATGTGTATACCGGGATTACCTCTCTGGACATATATGTGTATACCGGGATTACCTCTCTGAACATGTATGTGTATACCGGGATTACCTCTCTGGACATGTATGTGAATACTGGGATTACCTCTCTGGACATTGTGACCTGACCGGCTTGGGGGGCCGTGGGATTTTCCCGAGCAGGGAGAGAGCAGTACTGCTGCTAGGGGGCGGGGCAGCTTCCTCCATCCTTATTGGCTGCTGTGTAATGCAGCCAATCAGGAGCAGACGTCAGGAGCCCGGTGGTGGGGGCCAAGGTGAAGAGGAAACAGCATGGAGCAGTGAGAGGTGTGTGTGTCTCAAGCACGTCGCACCTTTCACCATTGTGTCCAGTATTTTTGGAGAAGTCACCTGGCCAGCCTATTTGTATCTCTGCGGGTGTGTAAGAGTACATAAAAGGGGAGGGGCCTCAGAGCCAACCCCTAGGGACCCCCCCAGGATCCCCCCTCCGGGTTCCTGAGATTGTTGAGGTTTTTTTGTGCCATTTTCTGACATAATAAAGCTACAACTATAGCTGTGGGGTCACCAATATAACATTACAGCGTCATCTCCTAGTCTCTTGTCTACTGGCTGCCAGGGCGAGTCTGTCTTCTTGCCATTTGGAAAGACTTTAAATATCTCGGGTAATGAGGGGTTCCTGGAGCACGGGGGTAGTAACAGGTTACATAAACAGAGCTACCAAATAAGTGAGTATCATGGATGCTGTATGTGCATCAGTGTATCTGTATGTGTATGTGGTAGTGAATTTGGAACAGTGGGGTAATGGGGCATCAGATGCTGGTATTGGGGGTCCGCAGGTTAAATGTAAGTGGGCATCATTAACTCCTTTTGCTGCCAGATACACAAACAGGGTATTTGCCTTGCATCCGACAGGAATACTAGTGGGCAAAGTCTGGAGTCCGATTCATAGCGAAGCCTGAGAGATTAAGGATGAACAGAGATGTGCTGCGGCCTCTCTCATACTTCCAGTGTCACGGACTGACGAACACCCATTTATTAACTCCAGCTATGCTTACATCCTTAAACCTTGGGTTAAACGCCTGAAGCTGCCAATCCAAAGCACACTCCCTTCCCTGTAGTGTCCAGCAAAGTATCTGAAATACCCAACGCTTTATCTGCCTTCTTTAACAAGACTTATAGTTTAAGGCAGGAGTATCCACCTCCAGTCCTCAAGGACTACCAACAGGTCAGGTTTTCAGGATATCCCTGCTTCAGCACAGGGGGCTCAACTTGTGGCTCAGTCTTTGACTTTGCCTGAGCCACCTTTGCTGAAGCATTAATATCCTGTAAACCGGACCTGTTGGTAGTCCTTGAGGACTGGAGGTGGATACTCCTGCCTTAAACTATAAGTCTTGTTAAAGAAGGCAGCTAAAGCGTTGGGTATGTGAGATCCTTTGCTGGACACTGCAGGGAAGGGAGTGTGCTTTGGATTGGCAGCTTCAGGTGTTAATTTGACAGCAGAAAAAAAATAATACACATGTTAACCCTTCCCCTGCTGGAGGGACGAGCAGCACATGGCAAATGATTGCAAGCAAAGGCGTTACTGGCCCCTTTAGCTGCAAAGGGGTTAATAAATAATTGTTTTACAGTGAAACAAAGCCCGTGAAACATTCATAAGATATTCCCTGTATGATCTTAGACACCGTGTCTTATTCTATTTCCCCTCCTGCCAAGAAGATGCCGTCTCTGGACACACTGAAGACGGTTTTGGCTCATGCCACAGGCTAAGACTTCCTGCCAACACACAGACGCTTGGGGATCTGTCATAACAAGGAGTTCTGTAGAACCAAGGGGCCAAACTGCAATATCCTCTTCCTTTCTAGGCATAGAGTTCCCGGTGGGCTGTGGGAGTGTAATGCGTATGGTGTCCTCAGCTGTGTATTCGTGATGGATGTGAACATGAGGGGTCAGTCCACATTATATCCAATGTGGAATAGAAATTCAGGTTAAACATCATTCATTAACCTCTATACCAGTGCAGACTCTCATTTATTCTTTAATCCACAAAATCCCCCCCACACGCAATTCTTTCCCCCCCTCTCCCTCAATCCCCCGCCCCAGACTCAATTCTTCCCCCCTCCACTCTCACTCAATCCCGCCAACCCACACTCGATTCTTCCACCCTCCTCTCTCACTCGATCCTCCCTACACTCAATTCATCCCCCCAGACACACACATACATCTCTTCCCGCCCCCGCCACACACATCTCTTCCCCCCCCCTGCACGCCACACACCTCTTCCCTCCCCCGCCACACACATCTCTTCCCCCCCTGCACGCCACACACATCTCTTCCCCCCCTGAACGCCACACACATCTCTTCCCCCCCCCTGCATGCCACACACATCTCTTCCCCCCCCTGCATGCCACACACATCTCTTCCCGCCCTCGCCACACACATCTCTTCCCCCCCCTGCATGCCACACACATCTCTTCCCCCCCGACACACATCTCTTCCCCCCTCCCAGACACACCCACATCTCTTCCCCCCCCCGACACACACATCTCACCCACCCCAGACACACACGTCTCACCCCCCCCCCCAGACACACACGTCTCACCCCCCCCAGACACACACTTCTCACCCCCCCCAGGCACACACATCTCTTCCCCCCCCCAGACACACACATCTCTTCCTCTCTCTCCCCCCCCCAGACACACATCTCTTCCCCCCCCCCAGACACACACCTCCCCCCCCTCCAGACACACACCTCCCCCCCCCCCCAGACACACACATCTCTTTCCCCCCCCCTCCCCCCTGCACGCCACACACTCAATACAAGATGTTTACCTTGGGGTGTGGTGAGAGATCTGCTCTGGTCTCGCGTCGCAGGGGCGGCCACGTGTGGCGGATGCAGAAGTTGGGCCCCGACTTTGGGGCAGTCCCAACTTCCGATGCCCAGCACCAACAAGGTAAACAGGCAGGGGAGGACTTGTCCTCAGAATGAGGGCCCAACTTCCTGCGCCGGCCAACTGGGCCCCCCCCCCCGGGCAGGGCCACATTTATCTACTCAAAGAGCCGCAAGAGTCTTGTGAGCCACGGGTGGCAGACTCCTGCCCTGGTGTGATACAGGCGAACTGTACCACAAGCAAGGATGGAAAGCAAATCACTGCCCCATTGAGAGATCAGCTAAAACAGATTGCCCAACTTCTGAGAGAGAATACAAATCCACGCTCGTCTTTCCATTGTGTTTTCAGCGATCAGGTGAAGGGAATCCTGGGAGTCCCTGATATGAGATGAATCTCTAATATAATACAATTTGTCCTCCTCAATACTCACTCTCTCTCACCCAGGGGAGGCCAATTCCAGTCCTCAAGGGCCACCCCCTGGTCAGGTTTTCAGGATATCCCTACTTCAGCACAGGTGGCTCAATCAGTGCCAGCTTCAGTACAGGTGGCTCAATCAGTGGCTCAGTCACCTGTGCTGAAGCAGGGGTATCCTGAAAACCTGACATGTTGGTGGCCCTTGAGGACTGGAGGTGGCCACCCCTGGTAGAACCACTAGCCAGATTCTGTTACACAATGGTCAACGTTATAAAGTCGTAATGAAGTGCCCCGCTTGTTCAAACGGTAACCTTAACCGAAAAGGTAAAAATGTGTTTGAGGGGGGGGGTTCTGCTACTTCAAAATAAAAATGAGAAAAGCTATACCGATATGGAGTGTTCAAAAAAATGGGATCTTCTGGTCCACCATAAAAAGATCCACTAAAGAAGTGGGTTTCAGCCTATAATCTGTGGAACCCGGGGGTTCTGTTTTGAGAACCGATGTGGTCTGATATTATTTTCTTGAGGACCCAACAATTGTATTGCGCCATATATTTTTTTCATTTTTTTATTGCAAAAAAGGTTATTAAATGGTATACAATAATATTATAAAGGATACGGAATATAGAAAGCTGTGTTTAATAAGAGACATACACAAGCAAGCTCAAAACCCAAACCCACTACATTGTAGATATATTTGTGTCATTTGGAGTGCGACTGGGTTTGTGACCAAATATAACTGACCCATATTTACGGAGAATGAATATAGATAAAAAATATATAGTAATGTACTAAATAATTTGTCATATTGGATGTAGCATTGGGGCCTTTTTTTGTCTTTTGTAGTTTATTTAATAAAAACATTATTGCCAAACACAGTAATAGTATTTTTACGCACATGTGAGAAATGAGTTGGGATTCCACCAAGTCATAATACAAGTCACGCTATATCTGCTCTAAGGGGGTTTAAAAACCCTGCACTACAGCTATGATTGTACGAAGGAGCACACCACAGGCCTCCAACCATCCTCATGGGGGCATTTAGCAAGCAGATTTATCAGCAGAGGCAGCTCGTCAGCGATGAACTATCCCATGCTTCAGCACCTGCGTCACGTCTAAAGAATATCAACATCCAGCTTGACGCAAGCTCGGAAAGCTGCAAGACTACTAGTGTGTGTAAATGATGCATGCACAGCCAGCACTCTGTACAGAGATATCTGAATTGTTAATGGTCCAATCCAGGAACCTCGCTGAATCTACCACAGTGATTCTGTATTGTGTTCAACCCCCACTACCCAACAACACCCATTAACCTATCGGCTATACAAGGGAAACCGCTTGGGCAATGAAGGGGTTAATGGCCTGTCGTAGTTTTCCCTACTATTCTTTACAATGACTTGCAGCTGCATTCTTTAAGAGGGGGAGAAAAAGAAGCCCGTTAGCTTGGAAATCGTGTGTAGTAGACATTGCTTTGCGTTTCTGTTTGCATTTTCATGGTGCTTCTGTTCATGCATCCGATAGCTATGTAGGTCACCACTTGTGTGCAGAGGGAAATGTGGCTTTAACAAGGGTTTTAGGTAGGACAGTGAAGAACCCACAGCACATATGTGCCCAGCAGAAGGGGTGTCAGTTCTGAAATGGCACTGGTAGAACGGTGTATGTTTAAATTTGCATGGAATGTCTAAATGGTGAAGCCTGACCTAGCAACATGTACAGGACATAGCATTCGGTCATGCAACCCCGTGTGCACCATTTTTAATTTCCATTTCATGAGTTTCGTGGACTTTTGAAGTTATATGAGGGTTGTGGCCACGGAAATAATTCTGCACTCTAAAGTGTAAATGCCTGGGGCTGAGGGAGCTATATGCAGGTAAAACCCTGGTACGCCAATGTTTGGTAAACTCCCGCACTTCTTTGAAGTAAACAGAAGTAGACATGTTAAATCGCAATAATTACCTGTGAGCGTCCGCAACTTAAAGTCGGTCTCACTGATGAAAACATTTCTGGAGCCCAAGGTCTATGTGCTCCCGTAAACATAAAAGGCCAGCAAACGTCCTCTGTGACTGTACTCTTGAGTGGTGACTTCGGCCGAATGGCCCTCTCCGTCGCCCATCTCTATTTGTGTCTTCAGTCAACTGGCACACCAAGATGTCCGACCATCTCTCACTAGGGCTATCCCCGGAGAAATCAGCTAAGTGCAAAGGGCTCTGCAATATACAGTTCCCTGTGCTAAGTGCGTACTAAAGCGCCCTCAACCAGAAGGCCAGGTGAGGTTCAAGAACTCTGCAGAGCCCGGGCCTACCAGCCTGACCCACTGATATTATATATATATATATATATATATACATATATATATATACACACACTTTTTCAGCGGCGCATTTGAAAATCCGTCGCCCCTAGGCACTTACATGTGTCGACCGCCTCCTTGGTGACGCCCTCCATCTCCTTCGGAATCCCAGCGCCAAATGACGCCTCTAACGTCATCAACGTGGCGGCGCACGGCGTCTCGTTGCCATGGTAACGCAACGGCATGCCGTCATTTGACGTTGGCAACGTGACACCGTGTGATGTCACATTGAGGCGTCCGCGGCGTCCTTAGATGCTGGGATTCCAACGAAGGTGGAGGGGGCTACAACAAGGGAGCGGCCGACACATGTAAGTGCCTTCTCATTAGGTCCGATAGGCCAGAGAGTGCGGCAAATGCACATAGGGGCGGAAATATTTCCCGCTCCCAAATTTTGCTGCCCTAGGGCCTCATGGGAAATCCGCCACTGAGCTTTTTCCAATAAAATGCTATTCTTGGGTCGCCAAATAAGTTATGGTGAGTGAAAAAGTGAAGGGTGAAAATCATCAAGAAGCGCAAATCATGTGGAAAATAAAGAAAGACAACAAACTTATGGTGCAGTATTGTGTGAACTTTGTGTGATAAATGGCTGTGGTTAGGTGCTCAGAATACTCACAAACGTGAGAAGTACGCAGGCATATAAAGGTATCTTTAACCCATGGGATGAGGCCAATTAGTAGGATAGGAACCGCACTGCTAATCAGGTATACTGTAGCGCTCTGGTACACTTGCGTCCCCTTAGAAATAAAATGAACCGGACATAGTGCAGACTGTACATAGAATATTTATAAAAACAAGCAAAATCCAATCAACTCACATGGTGATGGAAAGAAACAAGCGTGTAGATCACAAAGTGGATCTCTGCAAGACCGGGAGAGTGGTGTCTCTGCTTTTCCTCTGTTCAGCTATGCGTGTCACGGATGCGTCTCACCGAGGACCGGAAAAAGTGACAAAACCCTTCAGCGTGACGAACTATAAATGCGTTAATATTACCCAGAATCCCTGAGTGCACCGCATGCTGTGAGATTATATGGTAAAGCAGGTCCTTACAGGTTAACATCTCTGCAGAAGGTGGAATTCAGAGGACCAAGACAGCCAGTCATTTCTATCACTAATCGCCACAAACTGTGGTGAGCAGTATACTGTATGTGCAGAAACACACAGCTATGCACTTATGTATTAATAGGAAACATGGACGACCAACATTTTCACTAGAAATATATACAAAAAATAAAACCGTCATTTCAAGCTATAATTTATGTTTGGCACAAACTCCTGTAAATGAACAAGCTGCAATACAAAGCAAAGCTGAAAGATGTTCAACCATCACTTTGCCTTAATGGAGCAGCTCCTCCTACTCGTTTTCTTAGAAGCCCCCGTTTGTTTGCAGGGTGTGAACCTGGAGTCCCCCTGAGGCAAACCCAACTATTTTCAGCTCCGGGGAACCCCGGTTTCCGGGATTTTCTACCAGTGAAGTTACCAGGTTCAAATTTTCCCCAAGGGAAACAAAATGGCTGCCAAATCTCATGTCAATAGGAAGCTGCAACATCATCAGTTGTGGCTTCCCATTGGGTGGCCATTTAAATTCCCCCTTAAAACCAGTAACTTCGCCAGTAAGTATCTTGGGAACGTGGAGGCCCCCGGAGCGGAAAATAGTGCGGGTCAGCTCCGGGGGAACCCCGCTTCCAATCCTGTAAATAAAAATGGAGGTTATTTAGGGGGGGTTACAGAATTTTAACACTTCGCTGCCAGAAACACCGGCGACCCTGCCATGTAATGCATTGCTGGCCTTTCTTGCAGCAAAAGGGTCCAATAGCAACTCTGCAAAATATATTTACAATAAATGTATGTGACCCTTTTAAGAATTCTGGACTATTTTATAGCACACGTCAGACTTAACAGTTGTTAGTTTTAGCAGCTTATTTTTTTTAGTGTACAGTAAATAAAAATCCCACTTGTGAGCATACTCATGTCTTAGACAGGTCTGCGACCCTGCCATTCCCCATTATCTCTTAACATACAATGTTTCCACTGCAGCCAGGGATTCTGGGAAATGACATTTAAATGAGCACTCGGTCTTACCTTTTGCTTCTTATCCATTTTAACATGGGACCCCTATAAGCTTACGCCTGCTGCATTATACCGCTATTCCAGCACAACTTGGGTTAAAGAAGTACATGGCCAGTAACCCTACTCACAGACTGCTATTTGGACCTTTTGGGTCTCATCACTGCGAGGTTGGTTGCTGGCTCTGCAACGTGACGCTGGTACGTGGGTATAACCAGTAGTTCTTTTAGAGAATTCATGGTGAAGTGGCAGGCAGAGAACGTAACTCCCAGGTAACGCTTCTGCAGCCCATGGTGGATATAGGCGAGAGACGAGAATATAGAGGTACTGAAAAGTATTAGCTACAGCCGTCTATTAGCGGATACCTCACCTCTACTAACCCATTTTAAACTAGTAGCATTCTTCTCACTGCAAAAATTCTGGTTGGACTAATACTTTCATGACTCACAAGCCTTTCTTCAGAAGTACTGTTCTCAAGAAGGTCTCCAAAGCTTGTGTAGTATAACATATCATGATGCTCCACTAAAAGTACCACCGACTGCAAAGTATCAACAATAGCTACTGGAAGGCAGCACTATGGGTTGTAAGACAACTCCAGTGATGAAGATGGAAGTAATGCAATATTGTCGTACTAAAATATACGGACAACTTGCCTGGATGGCCATCCGTCGACTGAAACTTAACATGGCAAAAACAGAGCTCCTTATACTTCCTCCCAAACCTGGCCCTACTACCTCCTTTCACATTACTGTTGGAAATACGATCATTCACCCAGTAGCCCAAGCACGCTGCCTAGGGGTCACACTCGATTCCTCTCTCACATGCTCCTCTCACATTCAAAACGTTTCTAAAACTTGTCGCTTTTTCCTCCGCAATATCACAAAGATACACCCTTTCCTCTGTTACTCGTCTGCTAAAACTCTGACTCAGGCCCTCATTCTCTCCCGTCTCGATTACTGCAACCTCCTGCTGTCCGGCCTCCCTGCCTCTCACCTGTCTCCCCTACAATCTATACTAAAGCTGCTGCCAGAATCACTCTTCTCTTTCCTAAATCTGTCTCCGCGTCTCCCCTCCTGAAATCCCTCTCCTGGCTTCCGATCAAATCCCGCATCTCACACTCAATTCTCCTCACTTTTAAAGCTTTACACTCCTCTGCCCCTCCTTACATCTCAGCCCTAATTTCTCGCTATGCACCATCCCGACTCTTGCTGTCTTCTCAAGGATGTCTTCTTTCTACCCCCTTTGTATCTAAAGCCCTCTCCCACCTTAAACCTTTCTCCCTGACTGCCCCGCACCTCTGGAATGCCCTTCCCCTCAATACCTGACTAGCACCCTCTCTATCCACCTTTAAGTCCCACCTTAAGACACACTTGCTTAAAGAAGCATATGAATAGCACTGTGGATAATCCTGGACACATGATACAAAAAGCTTGGCCCCCTGCAGACGCACTTACTAGAATTCCCTCCTACTGTCTCTATACTTTCTCCTACCTACCAATTAGATTGTAAGCTCCTCAGAGCAGGGACTCCTCTTCCTTAATGTTACTCTTATGTCCGAAGCACTTATTCCCATGACCTGTTATTTATATTATTTGTTATTTATATTATTACAACATGTATTACTACTGTGAAGCGCTATGTATATTTATGGCGCTATATAAATAAAGACATACAATACAATACAATACTTCCCTTTTTGCTGAGATATATCTCAGGACTCCAGTGATAGAAGTGTGATGGTGCACAGCCATACTGACCACTTTTACCTTTGTAACAAGCAACCCGAAAGTGATAATTTTTTCACCCCTAAGCTGACAGAGAGACGAAATGGCAATACCTTGTATTTGTAGGCCCATGTGGCAGGATAGGGGTTAAAGGAAGTCCAGCTAATGGGTAATAACACATGGTGAGCTCACATGGCTTTTATTCCGCATGCATTGATTGTTGCCCAACTTCTAAGCTCACCAAATAACTTTTAGACCCAAATCCACAACGCTCTATTAAGTCACAAAGTGGCATTAACCTAACTTAACGCCATGTAAGACTAACAGTGTGTCTGCAGAGGACAACAGCTTCATGTTAAGATATGGGGGGGTTTTCCCCATAAAGAGGATAGCATTAACTGTACCAGACGTTAGTGATAATGACGTGCAAATGATGCATTATCACAGGGGTGGTCAACTCCAGCCCTCAAGGGCCACCAACAGGTCAGGTTTGCAGGATATCCCTGCTTCAGCACAGGTGGCTCAATCAGTGGCTCAGTCTTTGACTTGGTCTTCCACCTGTGCTGAAGCAGGGATATCCTGCAAACCTGACCTGTTGGTGGCCCTTGAGGACTGGAGTTGGCCACTCCTGCATTATCATAACATTGAATATCCACTAAAGTTACTGCGGGGACTTAGTGTTACGTTATTTAAGTTATACCTAAACTTGGCGTTACTCCTGTCCAAACTCTGAAATAGGGCTTTTGCAGGGCCTGGATAGGGGGAATGCAACAATTAATCACCATTTAAATAACATAGCGTTATGTCCCAGTGTTATTTTCCTCTCCTTCCTCTCTCCACTTCAGCTAAAGCCCTATTTCAGGGTCTGGGTGGGAGTAACGCCAAGGCTGCCATAAAGTAATGTTATTGGAAGATAATGCAGCGTTATGCCACAATATCGTGACTTTAAGCCTAAACTAACGAGATGTCGTTTGGACGTGGTGTTTGCATATAATTAGCTTTAAGAATACAATTTTAACTCAGCAAAGGTAACGTTACGAGCCCTGATTTACCACCGCTTAGTGAATCTGGCCCTAAATGGTAAATGATATATGATGTCCTTAGTGGCTTATTGAGTAACCTCAGACACTGTGACCTGGTCCTTTAACCCCAACATTCCCTGCTTACATATTTCACGCTTCTGTTCAGCACTGTTGCTATTATCCCAGATAAAACAGCTGTATATTTACATTACCCTATCTCTTGTCATGTAAACTGCTAAACAAAAGCAATGTACATTTTTTTAAATCCTTCCAGAGAAGCAATTATGATAGATAATCCCTTCCACGATGATCATCTTCTGTATACTTTGCTGACGTCTTTTGGTTTGAAAGAGGAAATATCCAGATTAGTAGAGTTTACAGTTTACATTCTATCTGTATAGAAAGAAAAATTATAGTAAACGTTGCTGTCAGTTCCTCTCTTAGCAGGAAAATGCTCTCTCTCTCTCCTCTCTCTCCTTCCCCTCTTTTTCTCTGTCTCTCCTCTCTCCCTCTCTATCTTCTCTCCCCTCTCTTTCTCTCTCCTTCCCCTCTTTTTCTCTGTCTCTCCCTCTCTATCTTCTCTCCCCTCTCTTTCTCTCCCCTCCCTCTCCTCTCTCCCCTCCCTCTCCTCTCTCCCCTCCCTCTCCTCTCTCCCAGCAGGTAATAAGTACTGTACTGCACCTGAGGTCATTGGGGACACATAAGGATTGCACTGTTTATACAATAGGTCAAGATTATATATTCAATTGATTAAAAATGAGACTTCTATGGTTTGTTTAGACTCAGGGACCACAGCATGTTTAGAGCGGAGACTTATATTGTATCCACCCTGCTTCCATTGGTTCATGCTTGGAATCTGCTGCTTAAAGCAGGATAAATGGCATACTGTACATACACATTCTGGTGATGTAATGTATGTAAAAATCATATATTCACATGTAGTTTTAAGTGCTGTTATCTACTGCACTTATTTATTCCCTCACCCGCTGTCTCTGTAAATCTCACAACATACCACTTAGGCCGCGCTTATAGTCCCGGCGTGACGCCATCTGTCGGTGTTGTAATAGCAATTTCAGCTTATAGTGTAGGAGGCAAGAGACGGCGACCGGGGGGTGTGGCCGTGAGCGGTTCGCCCTCATTGGCTGAACTGCTCACGTGCCGCTGACGTCACGTGGTTTTTGCCGGAAAAAATCAATTTCCATTGACTTCCAGCTACTTTGGTCGCTGTGTCTCGCCGTCGCGCCCACTACAGGCACACGCGACGGATTGAATCAACTTGTTTTGACGCAATGTCGCTTCGCTGTAGCTGGGACTATAAGCGCGACCTTAGATTGTAAGATCTTGCAGGGATTTCTTTCCTTTTGTCTGATGTTGTGCGTTGCACTTATTGTATTATAATTCCCTGCATTGTTTTGTCTCTTTTGTAAAGGGCCGTGTATAGCTGTGGTCGCTATATACAGATAAACCTTCTTTTAGAATTTAAATAATGTTTACCTATCCTCTTTGTATGTGATATATATATATATATATATATATATATAAAACACTTTATTTGCTTTAAGATGTGTACATTTGTGTCATGCATCATACTGAAAAAACAGGTAAGAGTATTTTTTTAACACTTTATTCCCCTGACCTGTAATAAATCACCCCAGCAGTTGGGCTTCTGCCAGATTAAGCCCATGAGGATTCATAGACCTGAACTGCCTTAGTGTATTTACAGCCAAATTAAACACTTGGCTATAACCGTGCACAATGAATCCCAACATTTTGCCAGAGAAGGATAACCAATGGCAAATGAAACCACAACGATACCTATTTGTCAGGGCACTCCCTTATCTATAAGGGAAACTTCCCTTATCCTTTGCTGAAAAACTAGTATTCTTTCTACTTTGTCCATTGATGAAAACTCCTAAATCTAGTGCAATTCAATAAAAGATGAACAGACACACCTCGTTTACCATACAAATCTCCTTGATTAGGGCTTTTTTTTTAACATTATGCTGAATGTTTAAATGAAAAATCACACGTCTTTTATAAATAACGTGTGCGTTTATCTGTGCCTTTCCTGTGACACTATATCCATTTGCAGCAATAGAAGCATTTTAAATCTATGCACTGCCATTTGTGCATGTTAAGATTAAAATAATATATTTTTTCATTCAAAATATTGAGTTTAACTGTTCTCACAACTTGGAATGCAATAAAGTACACCCAACAGTAGGATTGCTGTCAGATTATCCGTTGCTTATAGAATGTCTTAGTGAATCACCTATGTCTATGTAAGCACATCATCTATATATCAGTGGAATATGAATGCAAACTGATGGGGAATTCCTGCAGAAGGTGAGTTTAACCAATAACTTCTTAGCTTTATCTGAGTCAGGGAAAATGACTACACAGTTATCACATGCAAATAAACTACACGTCAACCGGCACTACATTTTCAAATGACTCTAGGCCAGTCCCGGTCATAATCCAAGCACTCTAGGATATATTCTGTATACTCCTGCCATTATCCGTACAGACCTATCTATATGTGATAAAGATTTATGCACCAAGAACAGAAAAAAAGATGCACATTTCTTTAACCCTTTCTGCCTGAGAGACCTGTAGCGCATTGCCTTAAAAGAGCAACATATCACACAATGTTGCCAAGTTGAAACGTAGCTTACCTAAATAAGGCTGAGTCCCCGCTGGCGCTGAGCGCGCTCATGCTTAGAGCGTGAGCGCCGGGTGTCCTGCAACTTGCGGACGCGCGTGCGGGGAGAGGAGGGGAGGGGCGCAATTGCGGGCTATCTGAGCAAGTGGGAAAGTTTAAAAATGTTATTTACAAAAGCGCTGAGCGTGTGTGCCCGCGCATCGCGTGAGCTGGAACTTGCACATATATATATATATAAGTTACCGCGCCAAGCGCCGCCAGCTCGGTGAGCATTGCTTGCTTGCGCTCTGAAACTGCAATGTTATTAAACCTGACCCACCTCCTTTTGAAGAAAATAAACCAAGGGCTACTGGTGAAGAAATTAGAAAATTACCTAGGCCCCTCTGACAGAGGAAGGGTTAAAAAAAAAAAAAAAAAAAAAGGCTAGACCCTAAAAGCATTGTACGATTGGAAACACAACAACAAGTACTATGCACGATCACAGCTAAACCCTGTAAAAGGTTTACATGGCAAATTAAAATGCACACGGTTTTTGATACAGACACAAGTTGGCAAACCTCTAATGTGCATATGAAATCATGAGTGATTTGACTGCTATAAGAACAGCCTCTAAATCAGGAGTAGCTAACTCCAGTCCTCAAGGGCTTCAGCACAGGTGGCTCAATCAGTCCCTGCTTCAGCGCAGTGGACGGCTGAGCCACTGATTGAGCCGTGCTGACGCAGGGATATCCTTAAAACCTGACCTGTTGGTGGCCCTTGAGGACTGGAGTTGTCCGCTGCTGCTCTACATACAGTAATGCCCTCCCTCCCCCCTAGATACTCCCTAGCTATATACTCCCATGGACAAGTCACTGATGAAGAACCGTACCTTCCCCCCTCCTGTAAGGGAACCTTTAGAAGGGTGACATTTCTGCAATGAGACTTTAATCCACACAAACGCACACCACCAAAAAATGGCACTTAAAACCAGCCAGTGCAACAGAGGCCTGAAACATATTCAAAGGGGTTAACAAAAACCGAATCCCTTGTAATGACAGTCTCCCTTCTCTTATATCCCAGGCTAATTACCATCCCGGTTAATTGTTGTGTATTTCATAGTACAGTATGGTTTATTCCATTGTGTGCAGCTTTGCTGTCAATTCCTGTGGCAGATCTCACATGAACCGATCAGCCTACATAAGGCCAACAACCTGAGCCTGGAAATGCAAAGCGTGGAGATGTTCCTGCTCCGGATACCCACAGCAGCTCAAGAGATCCCAGGAAATGCACTACACTAGCATCCTGGCCACCCCAGTGCCTGCTCGTTTCTTTATTATTTTATTTGGATCTGGCTTCATTTAAGAGAAGAGGGGGGGGGGGGGTGCTATGTGTATGTTGGGAGTGGGGAACAGGTGGATTAGAAAATGCTGGTTTATAGAAACCCCATACAAATGCAGAATGTGCCATCTCTCCCTCCATCTGTCATTGTAGGTTATCTGTGGGCTGTCAATTGTATTATTGCTTTTGCAAAGCATGCATGGGAGTATATGTGTATCTGTGTATGCAATCTATCAATATGTGTATATGTATATCTCCATATATACATACAGCACGTGTGAGAGTTGCATAACATATAGTGACATATACTTGCGTACAAATTAAGGCTTAAACAACAGGATATATATGTGTGTATGTATGTCTATCTATCTATCTATACATACACACTAATATATATATATATATATATATATATATATATATAAATATATATATATATATATACAGTGGTTGACAAATCACCAAAAAATCTACTCGCCACACAAAAAAATCTACTCGCCACCTAGTACCAAACGTGTGCTGCTTGGGCTAATATTTACTCGCCTGGGGGTTAAATCCACTCGCCCGGGGCGAGCAAATGTATAGGTTTGTCGAACACTGTATATATATATATATATATATATGTGTATGTGTAGATAGATAGATATGCAGCCAAGTTCGCCTCCTTACCTCCAGTGAAGGGGGAACTGTGCTGGTCCAGCCGGAGCTCTGCGCGATCGGGAGTGTGGGGGCGGCCATATTGCTAGTTGCGCATGCGCTGAGCGGTGAGGCGCGCATGCGCAGTCTGGAGTGCGGTGGCCATTTTAGTTTTGGCTCCGCATACACAGCAGTGAAACTACATGTCCCACAATCCTCCGGGGGAGGGACTGCACACGTGACTGTCCCAGCCAATGGGACTACATGTCCCAGAATCCTCCTGGGGAGGGACTGCACACATGGGACTGCCCCAGCCGATGGGATTAGAGCTGTTGGAGAAACAGAATATCCTCTGGGACATGGAGCTAGCCTGCGCGGTGCTGGAGGAGGCGGCAAGACAGCAGGTAGTGTCCAGGGAGCAGTGCCTCCTGGACTAGGCCTAGACCTTGCCCCTTAGGCCCCAGCTAGGCCCTGAGCCAACCTAAGTTCAGTGTTATAGAGAAGGCCCCAGATAGGGACTCTCCCCTTTAGTACCAGTGTTACGCCGGTGGACGGACGGCCACATGGCGCTCTGTGACCTCGGACCAGGCCGCAGTATTCCGGGACACTTGGGTGAGACACTCCAGCTGGAGCTCACAGCTCGAGGAGGATCAGAACCCTTGGGCTGCGTCCATGCTGATGCTGAGCGCGCTCACTGCAATTAAAATCAATTGGTACGGCCACGCTCACGCGGCATGCTCGTGAGCGTGCATGTACGCTCTCCCAAGCTTGGCGCTTGGGGAGACAAACAAAATTGACTGAAGGGCGCTCTACAGCAGTCAATGCACACAGAACACAGTCACACACACAGCCAAACACACACATTACTCCCAGAAATAGTCACAATCCATGCCCCCTGCTCGCGCTTGCAAAATTATGCAGGACACCCTGCGCTCATGCTTGGAGAGTTGATGTCACCACTCTCAAGCATGAGCGCTCTCAGCGGCAGCGTGGATCCAGCCTTAGGCCTCGGGCATGGTCCATGCTGAGGCTCGCTGCTGCTCGGCAGTGAGCAACTGCAGCCGAAATGAGAGCGGCTTTAGCAGGGGCTCACGCACGGTTGCGGAAGCGTGTGTCTTAACAAATGTTACGTTTCTGAGCTCGCCGGAGCGCAGGGCCGGACACGTAAGCGGTTCGCCCAATGAGGGCGAACTAGCTCCGTGACGTCACAGGCCTTCCCCCCCCCCCCCCCCGACACGCCCCCGGACGGCGCACGGTCTATGGCCAGAGAAAGCACCCGCTTTCCCTCAGCCTCCGCGCGGCTGAAGTCTGTATGGACTCAGCCTTAGGAGAGAGGGGAATTGTTTTGGAGGCCCCGCTGCGTGGGACCCCCTCCAACACACCGCTGCAAGCAACACCTGGGTACTGGAGTGCCCAGGCAGGTACCCAACTTGCACCTACATCTACAGGGGGTAGCGCTACCTCACATTTGGGTAGGATTGCTGGGACAGGACACCAGGGGTTATTGGTGCCAACGCACACTCCGTACTTTGGGGGAACCACTCAGTGTTTGGGGTTACGGCATTATACTGTTGGTACCTGATATTGTGTGTTATCTGTGGTTAGTGTGTGTACAGTAAAGCTTAGTAATATACTTTGTGTGGTGTATTACTTATTACTATGTATTGGTTCCTGTGAGGGGTTACCCCGCCAATGCTGGGATCCCTCACAGGTGGAGGCGCTGCACTGCAAGGAGAAAGAGCTCACCCCAGGCTCCCAGAGGCGGAGGCTTAGGCCTCCTGTGAGCAGAAAGGTATAGCAGCACACGTAGGTGCCCGCATAGTTACCTTAGGCATAGGAAAAGGGGGCGATAGATAGATAGATAGATAGATAGATAGATAGATTATGTGTATGATAGATAGATAGATAGATAGATAATGTGTGTGTAGATAGATAGATGATAGATAATGTGTGTGTGTGTGTGTGTATATGTGGGTAGATGTGTGTGTGATGTGGAAGCCCGGGGTATAGGGGGGTTAGATAGGCATTTCATGATCTCCTAGGAGAGGGGAGGGTGCAGGGGATGTACCAGGCTAGCTGCCTCCTCTTCCTCCTTCCTTTCTCTCCCGTCTTTCCCCAGTCATCTCGCTTTCTCTCTTACCTTCTCTGGCTTTCAGCAGGACCGTGTTGGCGACAATGTTTTCGAGCTCCATTGACAGGCTGCGTTTACAAGGTAGCACTGCAGCAAGCTCCAGAGGCAGCAGCAGGAGCAGGAGGGGAAGGGAGGAGGGAGGGGGGAGAGGGGAAGGGAGAGGGGAAGGGAGGGGGAGAGGGGAAGGGAGGGAGAGCAGCAGGGACAGGAGGAGGGGAGAGGGAGATGGGGAAAGAAGGGAGGTGAGGGAGAGGGTAGAAGGGAGGGGGAGAGGAGAAGGGAGGGAGAGCAGCAGGAAGGGAAGGAGGAGGAGAGAGGGGAAAAGAAGGGAGGTGAGAGAGAGGGTGGAAAGGAGGGAGAGGGGAAGGGAGGGAGAGCAGTAGGGGAAGGAGGAAGGGAGGGATCAGATACCAAATAAAGGGATTAATTGATGTGAGAGGTGTAAAGGGAAGAGGTGGGGGGTGGGAGGGAGTGTGGTTGTATAGGGAAGAGAGATAGGTGAGAGGGGGAGAGAGGGGAGGATGAGGAAAGGTAGAGACTGGAAGGACGGGTGAGGTGCGGATGGTTAAAGAGAGTGGGAGAGATGTGGAAGGAAAGAGGGGGAGATGTGAGGGGGTTGGAGATTGTGGTAGGAAGGAGAGAGGGGTGCTGGTGAGAGGGAAGAGAAAGAGGGGTAAAAGGCGAGGAGAGGGGTGTAATACTAATAATGGACAATGTGATGATAGGAAAAGAGTGGGGGGAAAGGGGGAGAAGAGGAGAGACTAGAAGAGAAGGGGACTGTGGTAGGGGAAGGGGGTTATACAGCTGTTAAGGTTGAAAGAGGAATAGGTTGGTGCTGTGGTAAGAATGGAAATATAAGGGGGTAGGATGCCCTGGGAAGTTATAGCTACAGGAGGTGAGAGGGAGAGGAGTATGAATGCAGAGACATCCTGTGCAGGGAGGGCAGTACACAGTCTGTTCTCATTATAGTTAACATCCTCAGGCTCTAACTGCAGTGAAATCATTAGGCTCCCAGTACATTGACATCCAATGCTCACAGTGAAGTGGCATCATACGCAGTGACAGTCTGGGCCCCTTTACACAGCCATCCTTGTGCTCTGACTATGGGGAAATAATATCAGCACAGTCTCAGTCACATCCTTATACTCCTAGCACAAGTAACAACAGTCTATGCTCAGCAACAGCACACTGACATCATGAGCTATCAGTGCAAGGACGCCCCCTGCAGGTTTCCTGTGGCTTTGCAGCCCCCCTCCAGCCTGCTGAGTGCAGTGATGTCAAGCTCAGAGCTTTTCCCTCCTGTCATTTGGGTGTCCTAGACAGCCACTGATATACAGCTATTCTGTTCATGTGGTGCAGCAGGGAATGCTGGGACTTGTAGTGCATGTCTTCTTGGGATAAATATAATTGTCTGTACATCACCCCCTCACACCCCCACCCCCCCGAAATATATGGGCACACCAAGAATGTTGGCAAAAATGAGTTACATTTCACATTTCCAAAGCAATAGGACACTGATGTTACCTTACAGGCATATTCACTTCTGTTCAAAAAATCTAACACGTTTCCAAACCTATTTAACAAAACACCTTTATTGCAGTATCTGACACAATGTCAGATGTCAATGCTGAACATGGCATGATTAAAAATAAACAATTGTGATTATTTGTTTTCAATTTTCTGCAATTATGGGCAGCCTGCCCTGAAGGAATGGTTAGAACAGTCCTTCCCTATCTAAACCCCCCCTTAACATCCTAGCACTTGTAAGTCTAGCACTTGTAAGCACTGCGTGAGCCCCTGCTTATTTTAAATAGAAAAGTAAAACATTCCCAACGACAGTCCCAATTTTGCAAGGACTGTCCCTTCCTTTTCTGTTTAATAAAAATAATAAGGAACATTGATGGCTTTTCTACGGGTGTCCTGCCTCTTAATCCCAAAAGATTATAATACATTTCAAGTCCACTGAGTGGCATAAACCCAGATAGCAGGTTGTGGTTCAGTTTAGCCCTGGCCGCCTGGAGTGGGAATATTTGAGTTTCATTATGGGAAAGGGTTACATCATTTTCGGCTATGGATGGAACAGTGTATGCATTACTGTGAGATAAACAAGTCCACAAGGGAAGTGTCGGATGTGCAGACCTGATCTTCCCTTGGAATGATGAATGTACACCTTTGTGTGACGCATGGTGCTGTGCAAGGTAGTGCATTGTGCTCTTAGCTTGGGGTCACCACAATTCCAAAGTTTGCACTATGCTTGTTGTGTCGCATTCTTGGACATCACAGGCATAAGCAGCTGCTGGCACTGTTATATTCTAAGGAACAACAAGATGTTTTTTTTTTACAGCAAAGAGACCAGGATAAAATAAGTGTGTGTTTCATTCCCTCTAAAGCCTTATTTACAGTGATTTAAAAGAGTGAAGGTGTACATTCTTTTGCAATAACCGTTACTTATTTTTCTAAGTCCTGGAGTGCCTGCTTCCATTATATATATATATATATATATATATATATATATATATATATATATTATATATATAACACACACACACACACACACACACACACACACATTATCACTGTACAGGCAGTCCTCGGTTATCCGACGCAATGCGTTACTCAAAATGGCGTCGGATAGCGAAACGTTGTAAAGCGAAACCCGTTTTCCCATAGCAACACTGTTTAAATGAAACGTTCCGTTCCTGAAGGCATTTTTAATGCTAAAATACACAAAATATTTTACTCAAACAATAAGATATGCTGCACACACATACATTATGATGTAAAGATTCTATTTATTGAATCCAGAACTGTATAATAAAACTGTTAGACATGTTTAAAGGCATACATATACCACAAAACCTTCACACAGACTGATCTGGATGATTTCCCTGACTGCAACTTTCTGATTGACATAATGTTGCAACTTTGCAAAGCGTCGTAAGAGCGTCGGATAAGCCATTTTGGCGTCGTAAAACCGGCCATAGGGATGCATTGGACAGCGTCGGATAAGCCATTCGTCGTAAAGCGAAGCGTCGTAAAACGAGGACTTACTGTAATGCCATAACACTTACCACAGGGTCTATGAAAAAAGGTACAGGAACAGCTGTCCACCACGTTCACCTTGAAAAATAGCCGTGTGTATGTGTGTGTGTGCTTTAATATTTCACACTGGGGTATTTGAGCACCCACAGTTCACCTTTATAATAAGGGAACTGATACCGGCTTTGGCCAGCTTTAAATTGCACTAAATCACAACAGCATACAGTATGCTTCATTTATTTAACCCCTGCAGGGCATTTTCACATACGTATTTCACAAAATTTAGTTCATAGGAAAATAAGGAATTACATATATGCATCATGTTTTGATCAAAGAAGCGACCAAATGGCTCCTCTGCGACACAGACTTAGGTTCTAAATGTAAACACGTCACTACTATATTTTAGCCTAAATTGGTAGGAGCGCAGGATCTGTTCTCTTGTTTTCCATATACTGTATGTAAGGCCAATCCTTTTACCAGCAGCACACTTCTAAAGGGAGGAGCGTGGTAATATCTACAGTCATATATATATACACACACACACACACACACACACACACACACACACACACACACACACACACACACACACACACACACACACACACACACACACACACACACACACACACACACACACTGTAGATGTGTCTGCATTTGAGCCCTGCATGTATACATATAAGTGTGTATATAGATGTGTCTGCATTTGAGCATTTTTGTTTTCTTGGACTGCTTCTTTTAAATACTAATATAATAACATCAAATAAATTGCAGTGTTCAGCTTTTCACGCAAGCTACCCCCTTTGGCTGTCTCTCCCCCTCCCATGTAATAATTCCTATGCCCTAGCTTGTTTTGGCCTGCCTCCTTCCCTCCTCACCCCTCGGTGCCCCTCTCCCTCTCTCCATCATGCTGCAGAATGATGGAATAAATAAAAGATAAGGAAAGTTTTGCTGAGCAGGGACTGGAGCACTATACGGTGAGTCATGAGCAGCTATGACTCACCCTGGGTGGGCACTCACACTGCCTGGAGCACTGCTGAGAAGATGCCAGATTCCTCCTATATCACATATGATGGCGGATCAGGCTTCCCTGAAACAATCACAATATCTGCATTTACCTTTACCCCGAGTAACAGCAGAGCAGTAACAGTACTAAGGGCAATGCTCATGTATTTAAAATCACCAAATAAAATCCCACATATAATCATTTTTTTTTTTTTTCCGGGTTTGTTCCAAACGATTTTGTGTATCAGATTACAAATAAGCACCCAGTGTTATCATTTTTTAGCACCCACCTCAATCAGAGTCCCTCATTGATCCTGCGCATATGTATAATTGTATTTATGTAGCGCCAACAATGTACGCATAGTTTTACAAAATTACAATACAAGGTGAGGTCGATCAATTAGAAACACTGGGAGTAAGTGGAACAGGTAAATGACAACAAGGCCAAAGGAAATCCTGCCCCTAGGATCTTACAATCTAAGTGGTATGTTGGGAGGTTTGAGATATTAGATTGCTGTTCTGAACAGATTATGACTATACCATCCATATGTTAAATATATTTGCTTTGAGCTTCTGTAGTCACCATTTATTGCTAAAGCAGCCTCCAAGACTAGAACAGGTTGTAAAAAAATAAAATAGTGTTTAAAATCCTAACTCTTTTTTTAATCTCTTGCTGCTGTATTTGCCATGCTAACCTTTAGGCCGTGATTATACCAAAATCAGCCGGTGGCGTCGCGCGGCTCAAAACCAAATAGCTGCAATCCAATTAAAGCTAACATACGTCGCTTGCCGCGCTCGCTGCCTGGAACTGCAGCGGGACAGACTAGAGAGCAGACATGAGGTTTTGTTTTGAGCAGGCGACGGCCGTGTCACGTGAGCTGTTCAGCCAATGAGGGCGAACCCGCTCACGGCCACGCCTCCCTGTCTCCTCTGCTTGTCTCCTGCCTGCAGTGCAACATGCCGCTCGGTGACATCGCGCTGCCGCCCCGTCGGAGCTGGTGTAATCGAGGCCTTAGACTGCACTGGGCTCTGTGGAGAGCTTCATTTTAACCGTCCAAACACTTCTATCTCCTGTACGGAGCATCAGATATTAAGTAACAAAATAAAATGCAAAAAAGAAATTGGTGATCACTGTGGACCACAAAGATAATTGCTCGTTTTCTATGGGGGTGATTAAGATAACACTCCAACGGAGCCTCCAATACCCTCGAAAGGCAAGCGGTGCCCCGTCCAGCATCAGGGCGCCAGTCATGATCATGTGATCCCTGCAGTTGTGATCACATGAATGGAAGTGCTAGAGGTCCCGTGACCACAGCTCTGCAGAGGTTAAACGCAATACCACGTACTCCAGCGTCACAGAATCATCGGACACATCTGAATGCAAATACAGGTATCTTTCTGTGGGGTTCTCAGAGGAGCGGAGATTGAAAGTATGAATACTACATTTTTAGGAATAATGCTGAATAGCGATGTGCACAATTTTAACTAACGTTTGCGAAAGAGGTGAAATTTACCAAGCATTAATAACTAATGTGCGGGTGTCGTGAACCTCAAAGATGGTCACTTTTTATATGCCGCCATTTGTGTGTAATTCTGGCATAATTGGCAACATTTTGAGCAGTGTGACCCTCCATCAAAATTTGTCGTAAACGCAAAATGTAAGAGGAAATCTGCTCACTTGAAGAAATTCGCACCTCACTGGTGCTCGAATAGTAATTGGAACGTGCGCCATGCTTTTTACTTATTAATAGATGGATTATTTTTTGTTGTTAAACTTCAAATGTGCCTTTCTTTAAGGTTTACCCTTTTTCTCTAAAAACAACTCCATGGTGAAAAGTTATATAATGTCAAAGGTGATAAGTAATCACTAATGCTGTTTTGCCTGTTGAACGTGCATATAGGGACCAAAACGTTGAGCCCCCCCACCCCCCCTCCCCCCCAAAAAAAAACGATTGCCTGATGGAGATTTATCTTATTTAATGCTGCCCAACTGATGAAACAACATTCAACCATTATTTCTAAAGCCCTGTGTGGTTCAGTCCTGATCATAGGTACAGGACCCCATGCATTAAGGCAGGGGCTCTCAACTCCAGTCCTCAAAACCCCCCAACAGGCTAGCTTTTAAGCATATGCCTGCTTCAGCACAGGTGGCTCAATCAGTGGCTCAATCAAAGACTACACACTGAACCATATTTGTCCAGTTCCCCAGTTTAAACCCAAATGTGCTCACTATTGTGCCAACTTAATACCAGTCTCTTCTTACAATCTGCATGCCACCTTGGCGTTCTTCATGTGAGACCCCAAACAGCTCACCAGGACAGATGATTGATTGGTAGAGCACGAGTTGGTTTCCTATGGTTCTCTGGCTATTGTTTCAGCTATCACGAAGCACAGGAAGGAGCACTGTGTTTCAAGAGGGGGAAGCATTGTTTTTCAGGAATAACCTCTCGAGATGTTGTGCTATTCACTGCACTTCATGGAGAAATGAAAACAATGCGTCTATGATGTATATTTGCACACAAACTGTGCCTGGACTTTCCTTCAATGCTCAATAATTCCACTAAACGCCCTTTCCATAACTATATCACTAGCTGTGCCCACAATCAGCACCAAATTGCCTGTGCTATATGGCCAGCCACTCCTGCCTTTGCAGCTGGTCCTTTGTACAAACCAAATTCAGTCTCGTCTGCTTGGAAACCTTGGGGCATGAGAGGTAGAAAACTACGACGTTTTCTGTCGCTTGCTGGCAATCAAGATCAGATGAGCACTGTACTTTCAGCAAAGAACATTATTATTATAACAAGGCAGTGGGTTTCCATCTTTAAAAACTATGACACCCTTAAAAAAAACTTCAGCTCAGCTTTCCTATGTACTTACCTTTAAATAAATGAGCCATACTTATGAGAAGAATAAGCAGGGGGAAAAAACAGATAGAAATAACTAAATAATTTGTCACGTTGGATGTAGCATTGGGGCATCTTTGTACTTGAGGAGGTTACTCTCCAGTAGGTCTCCAATGGACACAAACAAATATATACATACAGTGGGTTTGGGGTTTGAGCTTGTTAAGACTGTGCATGTCTAAATGTAAATTGGAAACAATTTTGGGAGGCTTGTGACCCCTCATCCTTAGATTTAAGCTCACCCATCCCACTTATATTTAATCAGCAGGTCCTGGTACCCACGTGTGAATGAGAAGTCTATTAAGATATTTCTTCCCCTAAGAGAGATGGATATGACCTTTGCTGTTGCAACAAGAATGGGAAGCATATATATTATTTATTAGGGCACTTGTGTTTGTTTTTTTAACCAGTTGTAACTGCGCTGTAGCTTATACATAGCACTTTCAGTGCTTCTTCATTTTGACCCTTCAGACACTGCATACATCACGCACCCCATGCTGTTGGCTATAGTGTTGTTTCGTTTCCTCTTCTCTCTATGCAGTGAAAGAAATACAAAAGACACAGTATAAAATAGGTAGCATCGAACCTGCTGATAAGATGGCACCTTGACGTGTTGCAGGCATGAAATGTTTTGGCCAAAGGATGGAACTAAATGACCCATAGTTATGAGAAGACTAAACAGAGAAAAAACAGAGAGCAATTAACTAAATAATTTGTCAAGTTGGATGTAGCATTAGGGCGTCTTTGCCTAATGCTGTATACTTGAGGAGGTTACTCTCCCAGTAACACTGCAATGGACACAAACAAATATATACATATATAATGCAGTGGATTTGGGGTTTGAGCTTGCTAAGACTATGTATTCCTATGTACCTAACCATATTATACCTATAGTAAAGATAAATATATATATATATATATCATTAGACTGTAAGCTCTTCGGAGCAGGGACTCCTCTTCCTTAATGTTACTTTTATGTCTGAAGCACTTATTCCCATGACCTGTTATTTATATTATTTGTTATGTATATGATTACCATGTGTATTACTACTGTGAAGCGCTATGTACATTTATGGCGCTATATAAATAAAGACATACAATACAATATCGTTTATAATGTTATAACATATAATAACCTTGTAGAGTTCTTAAACTAAAATATATATATTTTTAAATAATCATGTCTGAAAAAGTAAAATGTTCACTCATTCCCCCCCCCCCACATGGGACTTCTTCCAACCTCCTGCAGAACACTACGGTCACACACGCACATGTTATAAACCATGGCAAGGAGGTGAGAGATGGGTAACACCTATTCCAGTGAATGCCCCGGATTGATTGTTAATGTCTTTCACACTTTGGTGAATAGACCCTTTTGCAATAGGATACGGGTTCCAAACTGATATCAGATGAATTCCAGCACTAAGTGGGAAGGACAGCTCCCATATCGGATGGCGATCCTTATCTCCTCTTGCTCAGAACCAGCAGAGTGTTTCCTGTGTGTAGGATCTCTTTTTTTATTTTGGTGCTCACTTTCTATTTGGGAACACATCATACAAATAGGTTGGGCTCCTAAACAGGTCCCAGATCTATTTAGGAAAATTACTCACACGGCCATGTGTGAGTACACAGGATTCAAAGGACCCTAGAAAGATACCTTTGAATCCCGTGCACTTATACATGGCCATGTGAGTTATTATTATTATTTTATTGTACACACCCCTTTCCCACCTGTGCCTTGATCATTTGTGTGTCACTATTATATTGTGTCTAGATTCTGTCTACATACCAGCGCTCCCCTTCTTGTTTTTCACCAGTCTAAACATAGCAATCCCTGTTTTTCTCAGCCAGCCAACATGTTCTTAGTCAATCATTAGAACTTTACTTTGATTTAAAAGAACCTCTTTTTTCTGTCACTAAGTAACTATAATTAATCCTATGTTCCTTGTCTTTTAAGACCCATCTCTATTGTATTGTCTTTTACTACTAACTATCTATTTAACTAACCTTTGGCTTCCAAACTCAAACCCATCACGGCCATTTGCTAATTTTCTAGGGATCTGCACATGTTTGCGGGATCGCACACTAACTGAAGGGGAGGACCTACCCCTTCAGGACCCTCCTCCCCTCAGGACTCTCCTCCTCCCTTTCAGGACCTTCCTCCTCCCCCTTAGGACCCTCCTCCTCCTCAGGACTTTCCTCCTCCCACTTAGGACCCATCTCCTCCCCCCCCAGGATCCTCATCCTCAGGACCCTCCTCCTCCCCCTTAGGACCCTCCTCCTCAGGACCCTCTCCCCAGGTCTCTCCTCAGGACCCTCTACCTCTCAGGACCCTCCTTCTCCCCCTCAGGACCCTTCGGCTCCTCAGGACCCTCCTCCTCCCCCTCAGGACCCTCCTCCTCGGGACCCTTCCCCTCAGGACGCTCCTCCCACTCAGGACCCTCCTCCTCAGGACCCATCCTCCTCCCCCTCTTCCCCCTCCTACACCCCCTCAGAACCCTCTTCCCCCTCAGGAGCCTCCCTCTCAGGGCACTCTTCATCCCCCTCAGGACCCTCCTCCCCCTCAGGACCCTCCCCCTCAGGACCCCCAGAAGCCTATATGAATGTAACGCATATAATGTTAGTATCTCGCATCCTGAGCACGTTCTGCGCTTTTTTGCAATGTTATTTTAGTGTTAAGAATCATGAATTTCTTCCTTTATAGCGTCTGAGGCTACCATGGTAATCTTTGGTCGGCTGGACTCTGGGGGAAAGCTCCATTTTAACTGACCCGGACATTTAATCTTTTAAACGCTTATATCTCATGAACGGAGAGTGCGAATATAATATTAAAAACAGCATGCGAAATGGCAATAAGAGATATTTCTCTCTTGAAGTAAGTAAAAAATTAAATGCAAAACAAAAAGCGCGATCAGCGGGGACTGCTGCTGTAATTTCTTAATGGTATAAATATTTTCAAATAAAGAAAAAAACTGAGACTCACAGCACTGAAGTCAAATGGTGTATTTCATGCACATGCAGGGATTTCCAACTGTAGTTCTCAAGGGTCACCCACAGACCAGGTTTTAGAGATATCCCTGCTTCAGCACAGATGGCGGAGCCACTGATTGAGCCACCTGTGCTGAAGCAGGGATATACTTAAAATCGGAACTGTTGGTGGCACTTGAGGACTGGAGTTGGCCACCCCTGTTCTAGGGATTGCCTTGCTCAAGAAACACAACCAATTGTAAAAGGATTTGTTAAACATTATAACAAGCATCACTGGCCTGAGATGATGCTGAACCCATGCAAAAAATGCCTGCCATCTAGTGGCATAGTGAGGAATGTTATGACCATGTACAGTGTCTATAAGACATTCTATCATTCGCAATGCCAAGGCCTATATTCAGTCAGAGAAAATGTAAGTGTAATGTATATGGCAGAAGTTATTGGGTATTTTAATCAATCTGGCATACAAGTAGTTAACGTTGGTTACAAATTGCTTTTAAAAATAGAAGAATTATTTATATGACAGGTCAAGACACTTCCTGTTTCTAGAAAAAGAGCTTAACCTGGGGGTTATCACTAACGGCCCACTAAAAGTGAAAACATTTATAGTTTGGAAGTCGGTAGACAATAGCCAGATCCTGGGCTGTCAGCCTCAAAGAAAACCGTATCATTCTTGAAATATCCCCTGTGCATCACAGAGAGAGGTGACAAACAGGTCACCACTTAATTTGAGGGCTTTATTAAATATGAAGATACCATGGGCCTGACAGAAATTTGCAAGAATAGAGGGGTGTAAATAAGTCAATGGGTAACTACCTAACTCTAAGTGGCCAGCTAGCCTTTAGTTGCCAATGGATAGATGGTCACTTGGGCTACCAATGGGTTAATTTATTATCCCCTTAATATTAATATATACCATTTTTTTTATAAACTTGCATGTACTATAGTAGGTGTTCACTTAGTAATTTCATACCATGACTTAAATAATGTAACATTATTTCCCAGCGTTAATCTCAGACAGCATTTAGTGAATAAGGTATGCTTTGTAATAACGGTTCTATTGCATATCATGTGCATTTATTTTTTAGTAACGGCCGTTATAATTCACGTTATGCTCTTTACAGGCGTAAAACTGGGTAAACATTATGCTATAACCTTTTGCGACAATAGCGGAAGTATTAACGTGAATGTGGACCACGTGGAGTTCCCTGCTTCCTTACTCCATATGTGCGTTAGGCCGCATTAATGTTTATTTTACTTTTAGCTTATAATGGAAAATAAGAGCAGAAAAACCAGATGGTTGATTACAATGAGCGTTGCACATTTTCACTATTTGTTGTGAAATCTTACAGTAGATAGCTAATGACTAATTACACATGTGGCAACAACTATTGTTTTTTTAACATCTATTGTGATTGCTGTATGGAATCCTCTGTGACACACAAACACACACACAATCAATCCTCTGTGACACACACACACACCAGGGAAAGTCTGTTATTTTACCAAGTTAATGAAAGTTAATATGTATCACTGGAGTATCTGTAACAGTGATTTCATTTATTGCAAATCCAACATCCTGTTATAATATGTCATATTTAGGACTCAGATAACATTGAAATAACCAAGCATGTAACAAACATATATACAGACTGTAACCAATGTATATACCCTGCAACAAATGGCACTTATTGAGTTAACTCGGCAGCTCTTTGCTATGCAGGTCTCTGCAGAGTTAATAGGGCCAGAGGATAGGCTGCCGCAGCCTATTGGCTCCATAGATCTGAGTCCTGTCAGTGATTAGCCAATAGCAGAGCTTCCCTTTGGTCTCCGCCCACACATTGCACAAGCTCAGCTGCCTGTGAAAACGTCACTCAGTAAAGATGGCGGCGTCCTGGGGAAGGTTACTGGCTGCGTGTGTGAGTTTGTAATAAACGCGGGAGCTACAGTAGAATACAATACAATGCAAGGGTTTGAGATGGGTGTCAGTGGGGTTTCCAGGGGGGGGGGAGGGGAATTTACCTGCAAGTGTGAAAACAAAGTGTGTCAGGAGTAAGAGAAGTAATGGAAGGGAATATTTTTTTTGGGGGGGGGGGAGAGGAGTCAGTGTGTTATGGTTCTAGGGCAGAGGTACTCAACTCCAGTCCTCAAGACCCCCTAACAGGTGTTAAGGATATCCCTACTACTGATTGAGTCACCTGTGCCGAAGCAGAGACTGATTGAGCCACCTGTGCTGAAGCAGGGATATCCTTAAAACCTGACCTGTTGGGGAGGTCTTGAGGAGTGGAGTTGGCCGCCCCTGCACTAGGGGATACAGAGTTCCACTACTTAACTTATTTTATTGAAAGTCCCAGAGTTTCACAACTTTTTTTCCACCCACGAATAATTCTGCTTACATTTTAAACAAAGTGGTTTTTTTTGGTCATGTTCTTAGAGCATACATATTGTACACATTTCTGTTAAATATGGTTTCAAGATCTTCACCTTCTATGTTTAAAAAAAGAAAACTAAATTATATACACACACTTCCAGCACAGCATATTATTTGCCACCCATGTTACTTCTTTCCTGCATTTGCCATATGTGCTATCTTTGCTCCTGCAGTAAATAGCTATTAGTGTGGCCCTAAATGCTGTGTTTGCAGTATATAGTTTTATTGTAAGCTCGGCTTGTTTGTAACATTTCTAAAAGATTTATGTATATATTTATATAGCACCATTAATCTACATAGTGCTTCACAGCAGTAATACATATTTAATGATTTAGTGCAGGCACCCAAGTGTCATTGGGATTAAATAATATTACACACAGACATGTTGCTCTTCTTACGTGCCTAATTTTCTTTGCACTTTGTGCTGGATTTTGCAGGCTTGCCGCACAAACTCCGCCACAGGAGGGATTTTCCGCACCATCAAGTCACCTTCTGGCCTGAGAAGTGCTGCAGCCCTATCCCCTGCTAACTGTGCTACTGCAAAGCTCCGCTTCAGTACCAGTCAGTTACCTTGTTCAGTTATTTTTAATATCATTATAGCCCTTTAACCCTTCTGGTTAATATGAAATTATTTATTCAATGTAGAATGTGTATCCCAGCTTAATCCCATCTCTAGGCAAGAGGTTCCAAGCTCCTCTGTCTGTTCTAAACAACACACATCTCTGCATATTCACTCTTAATACAGAATCTGTTTCTACACTTGTTATATTATCGGTGCTTTATCTGCTCTGCCATTGCACTTGTAGCCTGCCTCATATCTCTGAAAGAATACCCTTTTCCTCCACAATTCAGGATTAACAGTCTGCTAGGAATGAATCCCATATGCATTGGCACATACTCTTTGGACCATGACGGATCCTTCATCAGGTTGATGATGCACACAACTTCTGGGCAACAAATCAGAAATACTTTCTCTCCTCCCTTAACCCATAGGTTCCTTGCGGTTCGTCCCTGCCGTTACACAGCATGCTCCACAATTTAAAGGCACTGCTGTAGTTAATGGGGAATTCAAGGAGCTGAGTCTTGACGACTTCAAGGGAAAATATCTGGTGCTTTTCTTCTATCCTTTAGACTTGTAAGTAGGAAACTTTACGTCTGCACTAGAATACAGTGTTCCTTGTATCAAACCGTCTGTAAATTGCTGTGTGTTCTCTTGGACCTGTAAAGAAACTGTTAGGTAATTGTGAACATGTTTCTATTTGAATCGCTGCAACAAAAAATTGCTATTGAATTACAAATTCCAGGGTAAAGCGTTTAAACTTGCACCTGTGTAAACGCGTTATCGAGCTAGAACGGCGTCCAAAACGTGGACTACATCTGTAGCTTCAGCTGACATTGGTCTATTTTTGTCCATGCAACTGTCAGTGAGCAGAGGGAGTTTCCTGAATGGTTTATTATCTCGACTGACCTTGTTGTAAGCTCTATTGAGATGTCCCTGGCCTCCAAGGCTGATAAGATTCACTGTGAACACCCTTTAGTGTTGAGAGAGCTGATTTGTTGCAGTGTGCATTGGTTCTGCCAGATGGGGCAGAGAATGTAACAACATCTGAATAACTAGTTGCCTGTGATGTAGTTCAGTGTATTCTCAGCAGGATGTGTGGACTTTAAACTATGACCCATATATTGTAGCTTTCTTACTTGTGTAGGGCCCTGCAGGGTTAATGTAAAGATTGATCTTCCATATTGCAACTTTTATTAAGAGCAAATTAATTGGTGGTTAACAATAAGAGCTGGTGTGTGTGTGTCTATATATGATCTCTCTCTCTTTCTTCTTCTTTTTTTTTTTAAATAATAATAAAGTATAGCAGTGGTATAATTAGCGGAAGCTTACAGAGGAAAGCGGTAACATAATACTGTACAATGAATACATTCTTAAGCATTTTCTATATTTACATTTTGTGATATGTTAACATTTGAGCGCTAATACATTTCCCTGCAGTTATGTAGTTACGGACCCTTTTCAGATAGGCTTGCGTATTTAGAACCATTTACATAACATCCTCTGCTTGTCTGTTTGTCTGCTTTCACAGCACTTTCGTGTGCCCCACTGAGATCGTAGCTTTCAGTGACAAGGCCAACGAATTTCATGACGTGAACTGTGAGGTCGTGGCTGTGTCCGTGGATTCGCACTTCTGTCACCTGGCCTGGACAAACACACCCAGAAAGGTATACACTTCTTTCTGACAGACACCCTTCCTGGCCCAGCAATGTTATATTATCAGATATCCACAAGGTAAACAATGTATCACACTGTCCCAGTTGTATTCCACCAGTAATTTATTTCCTTTAATCTTTTAAAACTTTTTTTTTTTTTGCAATTGGTTATTTTTAAATATCTCTGGGCTAAACAATGTGGGTTTGGGGTCCAACGAAATTGCCAAATGTCCAGATGCAATGACATAGTCATTTCTATAGAGAGCTGTACCTTCTATTGGAATCTTTCCACTTCTCTCCCATGCTGTTTTGAGTCAGTGCTGGACATTGTACCTTTTGCAGCTGTTTTATTTACTTTTTATTACGCATCCTAGTTGCATCAGTTGACAATCTATATTTATCCTACTGGAGGTTAACATTACATGAACTAAGCATTAGTAATTCCTATGTATGTGCACATTAATGTGGAATCATTGTTGTGTGTTTGTGTTCTAGAGCGGAGGTTTAGGTCACATGAACATTCCACTTCTGTCAGATTTAACCAAACAGATTTCCCGTGATTATGGAGTCCTGTTGGAGGGTCCCGGCATCGCCCTGAGGTGAGAGTCACAAGCATCTAATCTTTGTGTATTTAAAGCAGAATTTGGATGGTACAAACTTGCAAGGAAAACGACCCACTTTAAAACAGCAACCCCCCAACTCCCTCCCCCATTTTGCATGATTGGGGGGGGGGGGGGGATCATCCACAGCAGAACCACACTATTTTCATCTCCAGGTACCCCTAGTTTGTAAAATACATACCAGTGAAGTTACCAATATTACTTCCTGGCTTTTAAAGGGGATTCTAATTCAGGGGTGGGTAACTCCAGTCCTCAAGGGCCACTAACAGGTCAGGTTTTCAGGATATCCATGCTTCAGCACAGGTAACTCAATCGGTGGCTTTCTTTGACTGAGCCTCTACTAAAGCAGAGATATCCTGAAAACCTGACCTGTTGGTAGCACTTGAGGACTGGAATTGGATACTCAATAAGTTATTTTATGGCCAGTTTTTAATGTCTGCCTAGGAAAAGTTTGGCGCGGGACTTCAGCAGTGGTGGAAGGAATATTTTTGGGTTAGAATACAGCTTGGATTCTAACACAAGGGGGGGCCGTTATTTTCCTGTTTCACTTGGTTTACAAAAATAAAATAAATAATGTTGGATATATATATATATATATTTGTACATGTACGTTAACTTGTCAGTCACAATCAGACTTAGTGTTTTGTATATTAAAAAAATAAATAAATACTTTTAAAGCAGTTTTTCAGATTTAAAGTTGCACCCCTCACTGTAATTTGTATTCTGGGCGATTCCCCGATATTTCCTTTTGTATGGACTGATTTCAATACCCTTTTCCTCTCAATTTTCAATACTAGTCATCAGTTTGGTTAAAAGACAAGCTGTACTTTTCCTTTAGACATTTATGTATGTGCTACAGGAAACTGTTTAATATCCACTATTTAAAATGGTGCGCCAGCTTTTTAAAAATGTTTCATTGAAACCTGTCACCTTGGATTTTCTTAAAAAGATGCCGTGCACATGTTGTAACTATATGACACACAAAGGGGAATAACCTGACGGTGAGCAGGCTGTATAATGCCTTGTTGCATCAGGTTTAATTTAATAAAAAGGAAGAGGATTGTAAACCATTTCAACTTTATAAAATACCTTTAATGTAAGCTACTCATATTGCTCCTCAGTGCTGTTATAGTAACCTGCAATGTATTTGCAATACACTCTGGCAGCCATGGATTTAACTGGACTGCAGTATGATCAGTATCACTGGTAACAAAGATATCGCAGTCAGCAGCAATTGATATGCCAATTTACCTGGGGAACTTGGGGGGAGGTGTGTCGGTGTGTGTGTGTCGGTGTGTGTGTGTCGGTGTGTGTGTGTCGGTGTGTGTGTGTCGGTGTATGTGTGTCGGTGTGTGTGTGTGTCGGTGTGTGTGTGTCGGTGTGTGTGTGTCGGTGTGTGTGTGAGCAGACCTTGTCATTCTAGGCTGCAGATCTCTTCATGGAGTCTTGTTTTCCTACAGGTTCTGCAAGGGAATGAAATGTACTGTATGTCTCATTGAGGGTTCATAGAAAAGCAATTGTTGGTTTTATGTAGTGGGACTATGTTACATATGCAGGTGCTGCACTTATCTATAAGGGGCCAAAAGGCTTTCAGCTCTGTGACATTATCAGGGAAAATCACCTGTTACCTGAAACATGAACGGCCTTTATTTTCCCTGGGATAAGGCATTATTAGCCAAGGAATCATATGCAAAAATTATGTCTGTAATTAAGCTTCTTAGCTTGGGTCTACAGCACGTTATTTCTCTCTTGTCCTCTTCAGTAAAAACCTTATTTTCTGGTCTGGATGGGAGGTTAATGTCACGTTACTTTTTTTTCTCGTGATAACTGTTGTGATTAACTGGTGTTAACTTGGCCTTCTTTAACGTAACATTAACAGAGCTTGGTAAATGTGAACCACTCTGTGTATCTGTAATTACTGTGCTGCTCAGACACTCCTGGGCTCTGTTTACCTGTAGGCTATAACCCTTCTCTTTTGGCTGTGTTTGACTCAGGGGGCTTTTCCTCATTGATCCCAATGGAATAGTGAAGCACATGAGTGTCAATGACCTGCCTGTTGGACGGAGCGTGGAGGAGACGCTGCGCTTGGTGAAAGCCTTTCAGTACGTGGAGGCACATGGCGAAGTTTGTCCTGCTAACTGGACGCCGCACTCCCCTACGGTATGTACAGAGGTGCCTACAACCTCGCCCAAACACTGCTTTCCTCTGGCAGCTTAAAGAGGCCTCAAAAGTATTTAACCGAAGTGTAGCAAAGTAGTTAAAAACGTTGTCATAATTGCATATTTCATTGTGAACTGATGTGTAGTTACCTTTTTGTTAAAGGGATATTGAGTTGAAATAAACTCAGTGGTTCTGCCTAGGCAAACTAATTTAAAAAAAAAATTAATTTAGAATTTTTTTTTTACGTACAGGAATCAGAGGATCTCTGGAGATGAACCGCGTTAATTTTAGCTCCGGGACCCATGCTTCCTGATATACTTGCCTCTGAAGGTGGTCCGTTACGGTCACGTCCAGGGGAAACAAAATTGAGGTTTAAAGCTCCCGCGAGCCAATAGGAAGCTGCATTGTTATGCGTCGCTGCTTCCTATTGGTCCAGGTTACACAGTAACAAGTACAAGTATCTCTCAAAGCAGGGGGTCCCCGGAGCTGAAATGAACGCGGTTCAGCTCCAGAGCCCCAGCTTTTTGTTTTCATTGGGATGCTTCTTTAAGTGGCGTAGACAGAATAGAAACAAAAAACACAATGGTGCATATCATTTAATTATGAAACAGGTGTTTAAGTAATATAACAGGTGTAACTTTCAGGACATCTCCAGCATACAGTACGTTGCTACGTGGGACTGCTTCAATGGGTCATACAGTGTGTGTGTGTGTGTGTTTCTTTGCTTTTTTCAATTGTGTATTTTTACAATATGTATTGATGACCTGCCTCTTTGTGCACTTGCAGATTAAGCCCAGTCCAGAAGCCTCCAAGGAGTACTTTGAGTCCGTAAACTAACAAGCTTGCAGTCCGTGCGTTACATAGTGAAGCGGATGTGTTCTTTTGAAGCTCGTTCGAGTGTACAAATAAAGCATCATGCTTTATTTTTATAGTGTATTGTTAATGTGCTGGACAAACCTCTTTATATGAATAAAGTCTGCAGTTTAATCTATGTGTGAATTCCTTGTTCTAATGGTTTACAACGTGTGGGGAAAAGATGCATTTAAAAAATAAAAAAAACATTTTTTTTATTGACATTAATTTCCATGCTCATACAATACCATATGTAAATGTTAACAAAATGTATGCCCCCAGATACACAAAGCCACGTGATGTTAAGATTAATGCTGTATCTTCGAAGGGCAATAATAGAAAATTAAGTCCTGTTGTCTCCTGTGATGAGATGCAAATTAGGTGTTCTCATAACATTGCACATTCACTGTCTGTCAAGGTTAATGCGGGGACCTGAAGTTACATTAACGAGGTCAGACCTAAACTTGGTGTTACTCCCACCCATACATCTGTTCCTGTTTTTAGGTAATTTCTCGTCATGGGTCCAGCTTTAACATAGCAACGTGGATCTGGGCCTAAGTATCCTCACATTCATTTTAAGGGATTTATTATGGGATAACATTTTATGCAACCTCAGCAACTGGATCCTATGAATAAAGTTGGTTTCTTGTGAAGTAATAGTGGAGAACCACTGACAAATATAGAGACCCCACTGATTGCTACACGCTTAAGGCTTGTTTTACAGATGGCGCGCTCGTGTGTGCTAATGCTCGTGCATGTGAATCACACTTTGTGTGTACAGGTCTGTGCTGTGAGCGACGGCACAATGGCACGTACTCGCCATGGTTTACTTTAACTACTGGATATCTGGGAGGAGGGGCTACTCTGGTTGTGTAGTGCTTAATTAACAAAAAAAAACATTTGCAGTGTATAGTCGTTTTTAAAACTTTAAATTATTCAAATAGTTGTCATTTTAATGGAAAAATAAGAGCGAACCTATGCGCAATTCAGCTCGTTTTTCTTAATCTGTTTTACAGATTATCCAAATGTTTTACATCTCCATCTCTTAAATTCAGACACGAAAGATGTAACAGTAAATTTATTGTTATTTGGAGCAATTCAGAAAGGACGCAAAATACAAAGTAATTGCAGCCTGTGATTGGCTAATAGAGCGTGACATGCAACGGCAGCAACGTGAAAATATACTTTTCAGGTCTTTCCACCGATTTGCAGGCTCAACGCTCACTGCCGCGCGTGGCTGATGTATCGAACGTCAGGCCTGGACACAGCAAATTCTAATTGACGCGCACTATATTGCACGCCATAGGCTGAGTCCATGGTGACTCCAGCCGTGCGGAGGCGCGCTGAGGCTGAGGGAAAGCGGTGCTTTCCCAGGCCTTAGTTTGCTCGCTGTCGGGGGGCGGGTCAGTGATGTCACGTAGCTGGTTCGCCCTCAATGTGGAGCGAAACGTCGATCCTTGTTCATTAAACTTTTTTGGATTGAAGACCACCGATCTCCCTTAATCTTAATAAACTGCCGACGTGATACGTGGTGACGTCAGACTAAATACGTTCCAACCACTTCACAGTGTCTGCCAGCCGAGTAAGGGGTTGATCACCGGCATTCCTGGGTGTTTCACAAACACCTTCACGGGTGCTAGACCACCGGAGTACCATTACTTTCTTTTTCTGAACCTTTTTAAACCTGGTGTACCCATTATACCTATTTCTGCCTGTGTTTGAGAGCTGAGGAACCTCTACTGCCTGTCTCTCATTGGATGCCGCTCGGAACCTTCAGCTAGTTACATCTTATAGATCAATGACTGATTTGATCAATGATCATTATTTCTATTTTATGTATATATTAGTATAAAAATGTAAAATCCAGAAAGCAATTTTTTAATTAATAAAATTATATTTGCACATTGCCGTGTTGTGATTCCTTCATAGAAGGACCTCATTTGAGTGGGAGCTCCTGTATCCCACATTGACAGATAAACTAAAATGTCACTGTTTGCATGTCCCCAGAGTGAGACGGTCTGCTATATCTATATTTGATCCGGAACGTTTTTACTTGGTTTTGTGTTTCTGCGGGGGCTCCTTACAACAACGCACATTTCCCCCGGGACCATGTCCTTGAACGGTCTGCAACCCGGGGAGCCGACGGTATGTACCGCTCACCGGTTACCGAGGGGGTAAGGGAGGGATACACAACAGGCGGGGGGGTGAGTGGTAGAAGCTCGTTGACGCTTCCTGTTATGGGGAAAACATTGAACGCAGCACAGCAGTGCGAGGGGGTCAGCGGAGATGTAGCAGATCTCTCATTGGTGGGGGAGCGGAAGCTTCCACCAATCAGAGTGCAGAGCACCGTTGACACAACAATGTGACACCGAGTTCTCAGTGATACATTCCAGCTGCAGTCCCATAATAGCGGGTGCACATTCAGCTAATGATTCATATATTTCATAGCGCGGTTATTATTATAGCTATTTGATCGATGCCCTTTAAAAATTAAGCAATTATAAGTGTTTCTGAAATTTGTTACAATTGTATTGTGTGAATGTTTGCAAACACTGTGACCTGCAGTTTAGAGTGTATTATATCTAATCATTATCATGGCCCCTAAAGTTATTGGTACTACACTAGGTAGGGCAGAAGAATACGTCAACATGTTTCCTTATATGGCACTGACCGTGGCACCGTGCTAGACATATCATTTTTCAGGCACAATGAGCCCCCTACCTATATAAAGTTATCATTTGTTTTTACTATTACCCCATAGAGCTTAAAATCTCATGTTGGTGCACAGGGAGATAAAGGGACGTGCCCAAGGTCACAAGGAGCTGGCACCGCTTCTCCCATTGTAACGGAAGCCTTCTTACCACAAAGCTACATTACCTTACAGCTGAATCATCCCTCTAATGAAAGCCCCGGTTGTGATTGAAAAGCACATTTTAAGACTTGTAATCATTATTATTGTAAGATATGTTTGAAAAGGCTTTAAAGCAGCCACCCCACCACTCGTTTATTGTAGTCAGAATCGGTACTTTTCTGTTTTTTTGCGTCTATTTCGGGAAATCAAAATGGTTGCCGGTTTAGCCTCAATACCACAGGCCAATAGGAAGCTGTGATTTCATTGAGGAATGATATTGCAGCCTTCGATTGGATGACACAGAGGTTCAGCTCCAAAGACCTCGCTGGTTCCAATTCTGTAAAGAAAAACGAAGAATGGTTGTATTGCTGCTTCAGAAATCCTATATTAAACACATCACTGCTATTAGAACTATGTTTGACATACAGTATATAGGAATGCATGTTTAAAGTGTTTGAGTCCAACTGTTACAGCTGCTCAAAAACAGAGTCAACAATTTGTTGATGATGGGTGTGAGTGAGACGTCAGAAGAGTGACATTTGAGGCTCATTATATACCGAATATGGGGTAACTCATTACTCGTACGGGTAGTTCTTCCTCATTCTGTATTTCGGCCACACCAGTTGGCTGAATTCCGATAGTTTAAACTTTAAGCATTGGTTATAAAGGATGTTAATTGCTAGGGGGGAAATCTATAGGAAAATTACATGTAATAGAAGCTTGATCCTTTGAACAGTGTCTTTGCACTTGTATTTAATAACTTTGGGGAAACTATTCATAGCTTTGCTAACTAAGGTCACTATGTACTTGTATATAAAAAAAACATTGTCTTTGGTAAAACCTTGTTACAGTATATCCTTTATCTCTTTAGAATTGGCAACATACATGTGCAAGCTTCTTCCTCTCCCCTGTAGCCTTCTCACATATTTCCTTGGAAAAAACACTTTCCTTCTCACTTTTCCAGTCCCTCTTCTTGGGTTATTATCAGATATAGGAACGATAACTCCAATCCACTATGGATTTAGCTATTGGAAACCCAACCTTTGAAGGACCCTGCTATGATCTAAAAAGTGGGTTCAGATCATTCTCATCACGTCACGCTGTGCAGTGCTCCTGGTTTTGCCATCTTTATAATGTCCCGTTATAGAAGCACTCACGATTCTGTAGTTTACTTTGCCACGGTTGGACAACCAGCGATATCCTCACATAATCCATATATCCCAAAGAGATGAAGGCACTCTAGTGGTCTCAATACTAAAAAGCAATTTATTACTTAACAATTATCTACGTTTCGGACCAATCTAGGAGCATTGAGACGACAAATCACATATCACCCTGTGCAGTGTTCCTGGTTTTGCAATCTTTGTAGTCTGAATAAAGCCACCAGCAGTCATTGTGACTGCATCAAGTCCATTTATGTAAATACCTCATACTGCACCACAGTAACCCGAAAAACACACAACAGAAAAACTCTTCTTCCCAAGGGACAGCTCCTTCCTGCAATATCTTCACCATGTTGGGCTGAAAGGACAGCTCAGTGAGTAAAGACACTGACTGAAAACACAGACACTCAGTAGGGGTAAAAATCCCAGTGTCGGCTCCTCGGGTAAATCATTTAATCTGCCTCTGGCACCAGACATAGACTGTAATCTTGCTGGGTCATGAGCTATGTCTGCACAATTCCATATACAGCACTGTGTACCGTGCGCCATACTGTAATTGTGGAGCGCTTTAAACCAGCCGTCCAAGCTGCTGTTTTATTTGTTTATTCCCCTCCCCCCTTTAATATGTGCATTAATACAATCCACCCAATAATAAGTAATTAGCTAAGTTGAGGATTGATCCGTTCTCCTGTGATCGATCGGCAAAGATTCGGCTCGGGGGTTCACTTAATGGCTGTCAGTGCAGCAGAAAAGGACCAAAGATACAAAGTTCTGTGGGGAAGATCATGTGACCAGTGTAACGCGTAGCTCACCACAAACGAAGCGCGACCGCAGTGCTGAGGTAGGGAATTGAGAAACGCCAACCCACAGCCACGCGGACGCGCCTAGGATGTAGATAGGTCGTGCAAGCCGGATCAGGGTTATAGAGTGCAGAGTAGTCGTATATACTTGCCAGGTCAGGATTGTAGAAGAGCGGATCGTCGGAGTACTTTGCCAAGGTCAGGAGCGGAGAGTGGAGAATGGTCGTGCGTTAGCCAGGTCAGGAGTAGAGAGAAGCGGAGTCCAAGAAACTAGCAGGGTTCAGGCAACAAAGGGTTAATCAGGACAAGACAAGGTATCATGAACTGACTGCAGCAAGGCACGGCGTCACACTGACTATGCTCAGCAAAGGTAAGCTGAAAGTGCAGGGTATATAAAAGAGGAGGCTCCAATAGCAAGCAGGGGTGGAACCAGGAAGTGAATCGTCATAGGCTGCGGATGCACGCAGGTTTGTCCAATGATGCAGCCGATCAGGTAGGAGGTTGCAGCCCGCGTGTGTCACAGGGTTCAGAGGGCGGGACTTGGAGTGTGTGATACTCCCACGCCGGTTCCGTGACACGTCAGCGGGAGCGGAGCCTGGAGCGCGCGTCACTGCCATGCTGGTCTTGTTTATCAACAGGGAGGGGACGGAGCCTACCGCGCGCGTCAGCGGGGAGACTAGACGAGCGCCCGCGATGTACAGCCAGATGAGGGACGGGATTAGAGACCGCAGATAGCGGAACAGACTGCGCAGGGTCCGCGCGCGTCACAGGACCGGAGGGCTTCGCTATTTGAGTGTCTCTGACCGAAGGACCAGTTAGATGAGGAGATGGTCCCTGAACACCGGAACGACGAATCCTGACAACCAGGCAGTCACTGGATACAATTGGTGCACTGCTAGAGAGAGGGCAGGGCTCAAAAAGGGGTGTGCCGGAGCCTGTTTCAGAAGAGGAAGGGGGTGTGACTTTGTAAATGGTTTCTATAGAAACAAAAACTGCTTGTTGCATAATAATACATTAAAAATGTCATTTAGAGTTGTTTTAAAAAATAAAAAATGCTACAAGTATTTTCTCATAGTACAGAACTGATTTATTAAAAATAAAACCACATTGCTTGGTCTGTGCTTTAAGTCCCATATAGCAAGTTATTAACATGTTAATGTCATTCTTTTTCAGTCTTTTGTCCGCAGGTTTCTTCACTGGCTTGATGTTTTGGATCCCACCACGTTACTTGCGTCAGATGTAAGTTCTCCAGTAACGACGTATATCTAACACAGCAATATTAAAGGGTCAGAAATACAAACAAGCGGGCGAATATGCACATCCATGATCTCCGTTTTACTCAGCAGTGACACCGAGTTAGCCACTTTCTATTTATTTATTTAATTTATTTATAAAATGTTTTACCAGACAGTAATACATTGAGAGTTATGATGACAAATACATGGTTACATTAAGTAAGCAGGGTTATACATTATATACAGTACAAGACTTTGCATGAACAGTTAAAGATAATATATGTTACTAGCTGAGAGACCCGGCGTTGCCCGGGATGTAAATGCGTAATAGGTAGTATTATTTATAACTCGTGGAACAATAGGTGAGTATTTGTTGTAAAGGTTTCGGGGGGGGGGGGAGAAAGGGGAGCGGGGGGGGGGAGAAAGGGGAGCGGGGGGGGGGAGAAAGGGGAGCGGGGGGGGGGGAGAAAGGGGAGCGGGGGGGGGGGAGAAAGGGGAGCGGGGGGGGGGAGAAAGGGGAGCGGGGGGGAGAAAGGGGAGCGGGGGTGGAGAAAGGGGAAGCGGGGGGGGGGAGAAAGGGGAGCAGGGGGGGGGGGGTGTTAATGGGTTTTTTTTTTGATCCGGATGAGCACCATGCGGTGGAGGAGAGGAGCGGGGGGTGTTGTTAATGGCGTGTTTTTTACTCCGGATGAGCAGGATGCGGTGGAGGTGAGGAGCGGGGGGGGGGGGGGGGTTAATGGCGTCTTTGTGGCTCCGGATGAGCACCATGCGGTGGAGGAGAGGAGCGGGGGGGCGAGTGGTGGTAATGGGTTTATTTTTTACTCCGGATGAGCAGGATGCGGTGGAGGTGAGGAGCGGGGGGGGGGGGGGGGGGGGTTAATGGCGTCTTTGTGGCTCCGGATGAGCACCATGCGGTGGAGGAGAGGAGCGGGGGGGCGAGTGGTGGTAATGGGTTTATTTTTTACTCCGGATGAGCAGGATGCGGTGGAGGTGAGGAGCGGGGGGGGGGGGGGGGGGGGGGGTTAATGGCGTCTTTGTGGCTCCGGATGAGCACCATGCGGTGGAGGAGAGGAGCGGGGGGGCGAGTGGTGGTAATGGGTTTATTTTTTACTCCGGATGAGCAGGATGCGGTGGAGGTGAGGAGCGGGGGGGGAGGGGTTAATGGCGTCTTTGTGGCTCCGGATGAGCACCATGCGGTGGAGGAGAGGAGCGGGGGGGCGAGTGGTGGTAATGGGTTTATTTTTTACTCCGGATGAGCAGGATGCGGTGGAGGTGAGGAGCGGGGGGGGGGGGGAGGTTAATGGCGTCTTTGTGGCTCCGGATGAGCACCATGCGGTGGAGGAGAGGAGCGGGGGGGCGAGTGGTGGTAATGGGTTTATTTTTTGATCCGGATGAGCACCATGCGGTGGAGGAGAGGAGCGGGGGGTGTTGTTAATGGCGTGTTTTTTACTCCGGATGAGCAGGATGCGGTGGAGGTGAGGAGCGGGGGGGGGGGGGGAGGTTAATGGCGTCTTTCATGCTCCGGATGAGGACCATGCGCTGGAGGTGAGGAGCGGGGGGTATGGGTGTGGATGAACACCATGCGGTGGGCGTTGTGGAGGTGAGGAGCGGGGTGAGGACCGGGGGGGGGGTGGTGTTTGGGGGGGGTTAATGGTGTCCGTGGTGGAGGTGAGGAGCGGGGGGGGGGGGTTAATAATGGTGTCCGTGGTGGAGGTGAGGGGGGGGGGGGTGTTAATGGCAAGTCAGTATGCCTCCGGATGAGCACCATGCGGTGGAGGTGATGAGCGGGGGGGGGGGGGGGGAGGGGTGTTTAATGGTGGTTAATGCTGAGTCGGTAGCCCTGGAGCAGAGTGTGGGGTGGGGGTGTGCGAGGGTGGTGTTTTGAAGAGGCGGTGTGTGGATGTGGGTGTATTTATAGAGAGAAGAGTATTTATAGAGAGAAGACTCTGTACCTGATTGTTAGAAGGTGGTGAGGTAGCAGGTGGTCAGGGTTGTCCCAAAAAAGTTTCAAATCTGTCAGTTGTGCAAATGTCTAGAGCAGTTAGGGTTAGGTGCAGCGATTCCCAAAGCTCAGTGAGGGGTGGTAGAGTGTGTCAGTGGTGTAGCTCAGTGAGGGGTGTGACAGTGTGTCAGTGTTGTTGGCCTTAGACCAATGAGAGGTGTGCGGGGGCGGGCATGGTGCGGGGTGCTGGCCGCAGACCAATGACAGGTGTGCGGGGGCGGGCATGGTGCGGGGGGGCGGGCATGGCCGACCAATGACAGGTGTGCGGGGGCGGGCATGGTGCGGGGGCGGGCATGGCCTGAGGCGGAGTGACAGGCCAAAGGTGCAATGGCATTGTCCCTAGGGACACCGGACATCCAGCAGGCAGGCATGCATGCATGCAGGCAGGCAGGCAAACATACAGTGCTTTCACTAATATAGTATAAGATAGGCATATGTAACAATTACAGACCAGATTAAAATGTTAGACAGCTTTAGTTTTGAAAGAATTTAGACTGGTGGCGGCTGTGCGAGTCTCCGGTAGACTGTTCCAGGTGTGAGGTGCACGGTAAGGCCACGTCCATAGAGGGGTTGTCAGTGCTGGACCGTGCTAACGCTGAGGCTCGCCTGCTGAAATCTGTGAGATTTCATGCCCATGCAGGAGAGCCAGTGAGCGCGATCGGGAGGCGGGGGGAGGCTGAGGGAGGCGGGGCAGTGACGTCGCTGGGCCAATCGCCCGTGACGCACCGACGTCAACGTCACGGCCCCGTGACGTTGACGCTGCTTCGCGCTGATTGGATGTTTTCAGCCGACAGCGCTCTGAAAAACAGTTTGCTGTCGGCTGAAAAATCCAGCGCCTCAGCACGCCTGCAGACGCTCGCGTGAGCCCCCTCTAAAGACATCCTCATGGAGGATGCAGGGGTTCAGAGCGGAGCGTCAGCGCGGTGTCCCCTGCTATGGACTCGGCCTAAGAGGAGGCGGAGCGGCCGGATACTTTGTTGAACCTTGGGACCATGAACAGTCTTTTGGAGTCGGATCTCGGATGATAAGTGCTGCATGAGGTAGGGGTTGAGGAGCTTGTTCAGATAGGCGGGTAGCTTGACCAGAAAGTATTTGAAGGCAAGACAGGAAAGATGAGCATTTCGCAGGGATGTGTGTTGTAGTTGCATTGGAGGACAAAACGGCATATTGAATTGTAGAGGGTGTCAAGTTTGCTTAGGTGGGTTTTTTATGTAAATGGGTGACTTGTAGCTCTGTACCATAACAGAGGTGGAGCTTCAGAAGTGTAAGGCCGTAGAAGCCCTTTACAGAGTTTTATATTTTAAAAGTACATGACACTGCTGATCTATAGGGCGCCCTGCAGTCATGGGACAAAGCTTTGGCCTGCACATGTACATTTATCCTTTCAATGTTTCTTGTACAAAGGCAGAATCGGTAACAGAAACAAAATGCTGGTTACATCCGGGGCATTTATTAAAGAGGTTGTTAGAAGGAGAAAACCCTGTGCATTAACAGCAAATAATTGTTTTATGGCGTTCCACTTAATAATGGTCACAGCAAAGAGAGATTAGAGGCCCCCTCTGCAGTTATAATAGGAATACTCAGGTTTCAGAGATTGGATTACATGTTTCTTACTCAATGCTTATACTTTTGATTTAGGAAGAAATCAAAAACTCCAAGGCCTTGTTGCAAAGTGTGGGACACATCACTAAAGATGCCATTCAAAACAGAAAGGTAACGTAACCATAAAGGTAAATCCAAATCCATGCCTGACACTGTGAGTTAGGCTGTACGTTTGCTATTACAAGTACTGTTATAAAACCCGAAGACTATAACTGATGTATTAATAAAGATATATTTTATAATAAGGAAGCACCCATTACCTGGGGACTATACCCATGGCTACTTGGGTATGATGGCACATAATGCAGTAATAAAGGGCATGTGAAAATTAGGATGTGTACTCCATCATCCACATTATCGTGCTTTATTTGTTTTTATCTCCATATGAGATATAAATACTTGTGCATGTAATATGTTCCTGGGCATACAGTATCAAATAGAACTATACAAGGAGGCCCAGGAATGGGGCTGCACTATCACACTGGCTAGCATGGTTGTCATGCTGCCTTTTCACTTAACACTGGCAGTTTGGATGTCACATGCAGACCTATACTCCATTAGCATTAGTGGGGATAACATCCCACAGCGCACATATAATAAAGTATAAATCGCTATCAACAGCTGTTGAAGTGAGTGACCTCCGCTGAGCGGCAATGACTACTGTAGGTTAGTGAACATATCCCCAAGACTTGGCACAGGGATGGCCAACTCCAGTCCTCAAGGGCCACCATCAGGTCAGGTTTTCAGGTTGTCCCTGCTTCAGCATAGATGGCTCGATCAGTGGCTCAGTCATCAACGTTGATTGAGCCACTGATTGAGCCACCTGTGCTGAAGCAGGGACATCCTGAAAACCTGACCTGTTGGTGGCCTTGAGGCCTGGAGTTGGCCACCCCTGTTAAGCATCAATATGTCAGTTCTTGTTACTCTTCTTGTCAGGCATACATATATATATATTTATTTATTTATTTCTTGTTCAGGTGGAAGACGCTGGGAAATTATGTGAGGTGAGTAAAGAACTTGCTGTATACACTGTAACAGACCTCACCCTTTAGCATCATAATGTACCTTATAGTTGTAGTCAATGTTCAATCACATATGTAGGTAATGCATAGTTTGTTTGTAACATGTACAAAGTTTATTGGCTTTTAGAGCAGCTGCTAATAACAGAGTATTTATAGAAATCCACTGCTCACACGTGAATACTTTGCTGTTTAACAAAGGTGCTACATTTGGGACACAGTGGATTTGTAAAATGCGGATTGTGCTATGAATGAGATTCATATCATTTAATACTATATGCAAGACAGAATGTGTCATTTAATCCAACCAGGTTAACACATTCCTTTCCATTTCTCTTTGTTGAAGGTATCTCTGCACCCAGATACCGGGAACATCATCCCCACATTATTTAGACCTCCCGGTGAGCATCAGCTAAACCTCCTCTTTGTCTGAACGAGCTCAAGAGCAAATGAAAGGTGCCTGTACTGGTGCAAAACAGTTGGGAGGTGGAAAGAGTTTAAGTGAATTGAAGAGTTTAACCAGAGGAGTTTCCAATGTGAATCATGCAGAGATGTTCACATCGGCCGCAAAATAAGAGGAAGAGAGGGTTTCTGAGCATGAGGTACAGTTAGCGCAGGTCACAAGGAGCTGAAAGTCACATTTGAACCGGGTTAGCCTTTCAAAGGCAGTGCTTAAACACAAGGCCAATCCTTTTGCCTGCTTGGGAAATTCTCAGGATAAGTCCTATCTGCAGCGATGGCCAAGATGCATACAGTATATCTGCAAATATTACACCGTTACAAGTCCCTTTAAGCCCCATTGGGAGAATAGTTTTTGTTTCCTTGGAACTTACTGTTATTTTACATTGGTGCCTGTACCTTTCTGGTTCATCACTTCGTTTCTGTTTTTAGCAAAAGGACATCAGAACCATCAATATAACGGCTACCAAACCTATAACTCCAGCCATCTGCAACATTATACAACATTTATTTCATACTGGCCTTGCCTCTTCATATGTAGGGTTTGGTATTTCTGCCACTGTTCATTTCTGCAATGATTTTGACAACAAATATTTCTCTGTTTTCAGCTTTCATGCCTTTGGCTACTCCACTGGTGAGTTGAGTACTATTGTGAGCCTCATATGGTGCGGAATATATACATGTGTATGTATACAGTATATAGAAAAGAAAGAAACCAGCGCTCTTAATCAATAATGGATGATAAGTTAATAAAATATACGTATATAACACAATGTGGCACAAAAATACTATATTGAAGTAAATGTATATATACTAGTTAAAAAGATCTAAAGTCCAATATTAAAGTCCATAAAACACGCAGAAAATGCAATAAATGCAAA